>NW_028127450.1:0-48787 GCF_965231255.1 Vanellus vanellus
GAAAGCGAAAACAGGTGCTTTTGAGGATGGAGTCCGCAGGAAAGCAGAGAGGGCCAAATTGTCTGGGGCATTTGAAGGGGTTCCAGGAGGCAGTGAGGACCAGCATCACTTTTCCCCGCTGGCACCTTTGCTGTGGCAGCAAAAGCTGGACGTTTGTCTTTTTTGCTCCAAACACCGCCGAAAGCGAAAACAGGTGCTTTTGAGGATGGCGTCCGCAGGAAAGCAGAGAGGGCCAAATTGTCTGGGGCATTTGAAGGGGTTCCAGGAGGCAGTGAGGACCAGCATCACTTTTCCCCGCTGGCACCTTTGCTGTGGCAGCAAAAGCTGGACGTTTGTCTTTTTTGCTCCGGAGGCTGCCGAGAGTGAAAACAGGTGCTTTTGAGGATGGAGTCCGCAGGAAAGCAGAGAGGGCCAAATTGTCTGGGGCATTTGAAGGGGTTCCAGGAGGCAGTGAGGACCAGCATCACTTTTCCCCGCTGGCACCTTTGCTGTGGCAGCAAAAGCTGGACGTTTGTCTTTTTTGTTCCGGAGGCTGCCGAGAGTGAAAACAGGTGCTTTTGAGGATGGAGTCCGCAGGAAAGCAGAGAGGGCCAAATTGTCTGGGGCATTTGAAGGGGTTCCAGGAGGCAGTGAGGACCAGCATCACTTTTCCCCGCTGGCACCTTTGCTGTGGCAGCAAAAGCTGGACGTTTGTCTTTTTTGTTCCGGAGGCTGCCGAGAGTGAAAACAGGTGCTTTTGAGGATGGCGTCCGCAGGAAAGCAGAGAGGGCCAAATTGTCTGGGGCATTTGAAGGGGTTCCAGGAGGCAGTGAGGACCAGCATCACTTTTCCCCGCTGGCACCTTTGCTGTGGCAGCAAAAGCTGGACGTTTGTCTTTTTTGCTCCGGAGGCTGCCGAGAGTGAAAACAGGTGCTTTTGAGGATGGAGTCCGCAGGAAAGCAGAGAGGGCCAAATTGTCTGGGGCATTTGAAGGGGTTCCAGGAGGCAGTGAGGACCAGCATCACTTTTCCCCGCTGGCACCTTTGCTGTGGCAGCAAAAGCTGGACGTTTGTCTTTTTTGATCCGGAGGCTGCCGAGAATGAAAACAGGTGCTTTTGAGGATGGAGTCCGCAGGTAAGCAGAGAGGGCCAAATTGTCTGGGGCATTTGAAGGGGTTCCAGGAGGCAGTGAGGACCAGCATCACTTTTCCCCGCTGGCACCTTTGCTGTGGCAGCAAAAGCTGGACGTTTGTCTTTTTTGCTCCTGAGGAACCCGAGAGTGAAAACAGGTGCTTTTGAGGATGGAGTCCGCAGGAAAGCAGAGAGGGCCAAATTGTCTGGGGCATTTGAAGGGGTTCCAGGAGGCAGTGAGGACCAGCATCACTTTTCCCCGCTGGCACCTTTGCTGTGGCAGCAAAAGCTGGACGTTTGTCTTTTTTGATCCGGAGGCTGCCGAGAATGAAAACAGGTGCTTTTGAGGATGGAGTCCGCAGGTAAGCAGAGAGGGCCAAATTGTCTGGGGCATTTGAAGGGGTTCCAGGAGGCAGTGAGGACCAGCATCACTTTTCCCCGCTGGCACCTTTGCTGTGGCAGCAAAAGCTGGACGTTTGTCTTTTTTGCTCCGGAGGCTGCCGAGAGTGAAAACAGGTGCTTTTGAGGATGGAGTCCGCAGGAAAGCAGAGAGGGCCAAATTGTCTGGGGCATTTGAAGGGGTTCCAGGAGGCAGTGAGGACCAGCATCACTTTTCCCCGCTGGCACCTTTGCTGTGGCAGCAAAAGCTGGACGTTTGTCTTTTTTGCTCCTGAGGCAGCCGAGAGTGAAAACAGGTGCTTTTGAGGATGGAGTCCGCAGGAAAGCAGAGAGGGCCAAATTGTCTGGGGCATTTGAAGGGGTTCCAGGAGGCAGTGAGGACCAGCATCACTTTTCCCCGCTGGCACCTTTGCTGTGGCAGCAAAAGCTGGACGTTTGTCTTTTTTGCTCCGGAGGCTGCCGAGAGTGAAAACAGGTGCTTTTGAGGATGGAGTCCGCAGGAAAGCAGAGAGGGCCAAATTGTCTGGGGCATTTGAAGGGGTTCCAGGAGGCAGTGAGGACCAGCATCACTTTTCCCCGCTGGCACCTTTGCTGTGGCAGCAAAAGCTGGACGTTTGTCTTTTTTGCTCCTGAGGCACCCGAGAGTGAAAACAGGTGCTTTTGAGGATGGAGTCCGCAGGAAAGCAGAGAGGGCCAAATTGTCTGGGGCATTTGAAGGGGTTCCAGGAGGCAGTGAGGACCAGCATCACTTTTCCCCGCTGGCACCTTTGCTGTGGCAGCAAAAGCTGGACGTTTGTCTTTTTTGTTCCGGAGGCTGCCGAGAGTGAAAACAGGTGCTTTTGAGGATGGCGTCCGCAGGAAAGCAGAGAGGGCCAAATTGTCTGGGGCATTTGAAGGGGTTCCAGGAGGCAGTGAGGACCAGCATCACTTTTCCCCGCTGGCACCTTTGCTGTGGCAGCAAAAGCTGGACGTTTGTCTTTTTTGCTCCGGAGGCTGCCGAGAGTGAAAACAGGTGCTTTTGAGGATGGAGTCCGCAGGAAAGCAGAGAGGGCCAAATTGTCTGGGGCATTTGAAGGGGTTCCAGGAGGCAGTGAGGACCAGCATCACTTTTCCCCGCTGGCACCTTTGCTGTGGCAGCAAAAGCTGGACGTTTGTCTTTTTTGCTCCGGAGGCTGCCGAGAGTGAAAACAGGTGCTTTTGAGGATGGAGTCCGCAGGAAAGCAGAGAGGGCCAAATTGTCTGGGGCATTTGAAGGGGTTCCAGGAGGCAGTGAGGACCAGCATCACTTTTCCCCGCTGGCACCTTTGCTGTGGCAGCAAAAGCTGGACGTTTGTCTTTTTTGCTCCAAACACCGCCGAAAGCGAAAACAGGTGCTTTTGAGGATGGCGTCCGCAGGAAAGCAGAGAGGGCCAAATTGTCTGGGGCATTTGAAGGGGTTCCAGGAGGCAGTGAGGACCAGCATCACTTTTCCCCGCTGGCACCTTTGCTGTGGCAGCAAAAGCTGGACGTTTGTCTTTTTTGCTCCGGAGGCTGCCGAGAGTGAAAACAGGTGCTTTTGAGGATGGAGTCCGCAGGAAAGCAGAGAGGGCCAAATTGTCTGGGGCATTTGAAGGGGTTCCAGGAGGCAGTGAGGACCAGCATCACTTTTCCCCGCTGGCACCTTTACTGTGGCAGCAAAAGCTGGACGTTTGTCTTTTTTGCTCCTGAGGCAGCCGAGAGTGAAAACAGGTGCTTTTGAGGATGGAGTCCGCAGGAAAGCAGAGAGGGCCAAATTGTCTGGGGCATTTGAAGGGGTTCCAGGAGGCAGTGAGGACCAGCATCACTTTTCCCCGCTGGCACCTTTGCTGTGGCAGCAAAAGCTGGACGTTTGTCTTTTTTGCTCCGGAGGCTGCCGAGAGTGAAAACAGGTGCTTTTGAGGATGGAGTCCGCAGGAAAGCAGAGAGGGCCAAATTGTCTGGGGCATTTGAAGGGGTTCCAGGAGGCAGTGAGGACCAGCATCACTTTTCCCCGCTGGCAGCTTTGCTGTGGCAGCAAAAGCTGGACGTTTGTCTTTTTTGCTCCGGAGGCTGCCGAGAGTGAAAACAGGTGCTTTTGAGGATGGAGTCCGCAGGAAAGCAGAGAGGGCCAAATTGTCTGGGGCATTTGAAGGGGTTCCAGGAGGCAGTGAGGACCAGCATCACTTTTCCCCGCTGGCACCTTTGCTGTGGCAGCAAAAGCTGGACGTTTGTCTTTTTTGATCCGGAGGCTGCCGAGAATGAAAACAGGTGCTTTTGAGGATGGAGTCCGTAGGTAAGCAGAGAGGGCCAAATTGTCTGGGGCATTTGAAGGGGTTCCAGGAGGCAGTGAGGACCAGCATCACTTTTCCCCGCTGGCACCTTTGCTGTGGCAGCAAAAGCTGGACGTTTGTCTTTTTTGCTCCTGAGGCAGCCGAGAGTGAAAACAGGTGCTTTTGAGGATGGAGTCCGCAGGAAAGCAGAGAGGGCCAAATTGTCTGGGGCATTTGAAGGGGTTCCAGGAGGCAGTGAGGACCAGCATCACTTTTCCCCGCTGGCACCTTTGCTGTGGCAGCAAAAGCTGGACGTTTGTCTTTTTTGATCCGGAGGCTGCCGAGAATGAAAACAGGTGCTTTTGAGGATGGAGTCCGCAGGTAAGCAGAGAGGGCCAAATTGTCTGGGGCATTTGAAGGGGTTCCAGGAGGCAGTGAGGACCAGCATCACTTTTCCCCGCTGCCACCTTTGCTGTGGCAGCAAAAGCTGGACGTTTGTCTTTTTTGCTCCGGAGGCTGCCGAGAGTGAAAACAGGTGCTTTTGAGGATGGAGTCCGCAGGAAAGCAGAGAGGGCCAAATTGTCTGGGGCATTTGAAGGGGTTCCAGGAGGCAGTGAGGACCAGCATCACTTTTCCCCGCTGGCACCTTTGCTGTGGCAGCAAAAGCTGGACGTTTGTCTTTTTTGCTCCTGAGGCAGCCGAGAGTGAAAACAGGTGCTTTTGAGGATGGAGTCCGCAGGAAAGCAGAGAGGGCCAAATTGTCTGGGGCATTTGAAGGGGTTCCAGGAGGCAGTGAGGACCAGCATCACTTTTCCCCGCTGGCACCTTTGCTGTGGCAGCAAAAGCTGGACGTTTGTCTTTTTTGCTCTAAACACCGCCGAAAGCGAAAACAGGTGCTTTTGAGGATGGCGTCCGAGGAAAGCAGAGAGGGCCAAATTGTCTGGGGCATTTGAAGGGGTTCCAGGAGGCAGTGAGGACCAGCATCACTTTTCCCCGCTGGCACCTTTGCTGTGGCAGCAAAAGCTGGACGTTTGTCTTTTTTGCTCCGGAGGCTGCCGAGAGTGAAAACAGGTGCTTTTGAGGATGGAGTCCGCAGGAAAGCAGAGAGGGCCAAATTGTCTGGGGCATTTGAAGGGGTTCCAGGAGGCAGTGAGGACCAGCATCACTTTTCCCCGCTGGCACCTTTGCTGTGGCAGCAAAAGCTGGACGTTTGTCTTTCTTGCTCCAAACACCGCCGAAAGCGAAAACAGGTGCTTTTGAGGATGGAGTCCGCAGGAAAGCAGAGAGGGCCAAATTGTCTGGGGCATTTGAAGGGGTTCCAGGAGGCAGTGAGGACCAGCATCACTTTTCCCCGCTGGCACCTTTGCTGTGGCAGCAAAAGCTGGACGTTTGTCTTTTTTGCTCCAAACACCGCCGAAAGCGAAAACAGGTGCTTTTGAGGATGGCGTCCGCAGGAAAGCAGAGAGGGCCAAATTGTCTGGGGCATTTGAAGGGGTTCCAGGAGGCAGTGAGGACCAGCATCACTTTTCCCCGCTGGCACCTTTGCTGTGGCAGCAAAAGCTGGACGTTTGTCTTTTTTGCTCCGGAGGCTGCCGAGAGTGAAAACAGGTGCTTTTGAGGATGGAGTCCGCAGGAAAGCAGAGAGGGCCAAATTGTCTGGGGCATTTGAAGGGGTTCCAGGAGGCAGTGAGGACCAGCATCACTTTTCCCCGCTGGCACCTTTGCTGTGGCAGCAAAAGCTGGACGTTTGTCTTTTTTGTTCCGGAGGCTGCCGAGAGTGAAAACAGGTGCTTTTGAGGATGGAGTCCGCAGGAAAGCAGAGAGGGCCAAATTGTCTGGGGCATTTGAAGGGGTTCCAGGAGGCAGTGAGGACCAGCATCACTTTTCCCCGCTGGCACCTTTGCTGTGGCAGCAAAAGCTGGACGTTTGTCTTTTTTGTTCCGGAGGCTGCCGAGAGTGAAAACAGGTGCTTTTGAGGATGGCGTCCGCAGGAAAGCAGAGAGGGCCAAATTGTCTGGGGCATTTGAAGGGGTTCCAGGAGGCAGTGAGGACCAGCATCACTTTTCCCCGCTGGCACCTTTGCTGTGGCAGCAAAAGCTGGACGTTTGTCTTTTTTGCTCCGGAGGCTGCCGAGAGTGAAAACAGGTGCTTTTGAGGATGGAGTCCGCAGGAAAGCAGAGAGGGCCAAATTGTCTGGGGCATTTGAAGGGGTTCCAGGAGGCAGTGAGGACCAGCATCACTTTTCCCCGCTGGCACCTTTGCTGTGGCAGCAAAAGCTGGACGTTTGTCTTTTTTGCTCCGGAGGCTGCCGAGAGTGAAAACAGGTGCTTTTGAGGATGGAGTCCGCAGGAAAGCAGAGAGGGCCAAATTGTCTGGGGCATTTGAAGGGGTTCCAGGAGGCAGTGAGGACCAGCATCACTTTTCCCCGCTGGCACCTTTGCTGTGGCAGCAAAAGCTGGACGTTTGTCTTTTTTGCTCCTGAGGCAGCCGAGAGTGAAAACAGGTGCTTTTGAGGATGGAGTCCGCAGGAAAGCAGAGAGGGCCAAATTGTCTGGGGCATTTGAAGGGGTTCCAGGAGGCAGTGAGGACCAGCATCACTTTTCCCCGCTGGCACCTTTGCTGTGGCAGCAAAAGCTGGACGTTTGTCTTTTTTGCTCTAAACACCGCCGAAAGCGAAAACAGGTGCTTTTGAGGATGGCGTCCGAGGAAAGCAGAGAGGGCCAAATTGTCTGGGGCATTTGAAGGGGTTCCAGGAGGCAGTGAGGACCAGCATCACTTTTCCCCGCTGGCACCTTTGCTGTGGCAGCAAAAGCTGGACGTTTGTCTTTTTTGCTCCGGAGGCTGCCGAGAGTGAAAACAGGTGCTTTTGAGGATGGAGTGCGCAGGAAAGCAGAGAGGGCCAAATTGTCTGGGGCATTTGAAGGGGTTCCAGGAGGCAGTGAGGACCAGCATCACTTTTCCCCGCTGGCACCTTTGCTGTGGCAGCAAAAGCTGGACGTTTGTCTTTTTTGCTCCGGAGGCTGCCGAGAGTGAAAACAGGTGCTTTTGAGGATGGAGTCCGCAGGAAAGCAGAGAGGGCCAAATTGTCTGGGGCATTTGAAGGGGTTCCAGGAGGCAGTGAGGACCAGCATCACTTTTCCCCGCTGGCACCTTTGCTGTGGCAGCAAAAGCTGGACGTTTGTCTTTCTTGCTCCAAACACCGCCGAAAGCGAAAACAGGTGCTTTTGAGGATGGAGTCCGCAGGAAAGCAGAGAGGGCCAAATTGTCTGGGGCATTTGAAGGGGTTCCAGGAGGCAGTGAGGACCAGCATCACTTTTCCCCGCTGGCACCTTTGCTGTGGCAGCAAAAGCTGGACGTTTGTCTTTTTTGCTCCAAACACCGCCGAAAGCGAAAACAGGTGCTTTTGAGGATGGCGTCCGCAGGAAAGCAGAGAGGGCCAAATTGTCTGGGGCATTTGAAGGGGTTCCAGGAGGCAGTGAGGACCAGCATCACTTTTCCCCCGCTGGCACCTTTGCTGTGGCAGCAAAAGCTGGACGTTTGTCTTTTTTGCTCCGGAGGCTGCCGAGAGTGAAAACAGGTGCTTTTGAGGATGGAGTCCGCAGGAAAGCAGAGAGGGCCAAATTGTCTGGGGCATTTGAAGGGGTTCCAGGAGGCAGTGAGGACCAGCATCACTTTTCCCCGCTGGCACCTTTACTGTGGCAGCAAAAGCTGGACGTTTGTCTTTTTTTGCTCCTGAGGCAGCCGAGAGTGAAAACAGGTGCTTTTGAGGATGAGTCCGCAGGAAAGCAGAGAGGGCCAAATTGTCTGGGGCATTTGAAGGGGTTCCAGGAGCAGTGAGGACCAGCATCACTTTTCCCCGCTGGCACCTTTGCTGTGGCAGCAAAAGCTGGACGTTTGTCTTTTTTGCTCCGGAGGCTGCCGAGAGTGAAAACAGGTGCTTTTGAGGATGGAGTCCGCAGGAAAGCAGAGAGGGCCAAATTGTCTGGGGCATTTGAAGGGGTTCCAGGAGGCAGTGAGGACCAGCATCACTTTTCCCCGCTGGCAGCTTTGCTGTGGCAGCAAAAGCTGGACGTTTGTCTTTTTTGCTCCGGAGGCTGCCGAGAGTGAAAACAGGTGCTTTTGAGGATGGAGTCCCGCGGAAAGCAGAGAGGGCCAAATTGTCTGGGGCATTTGAAGGGGTTCCAGGAGGCAGTGAGGACCAGCATCACTTTTCCCCGCTGGCACCTTTGCTGTGGCAGCAAAAGCTGGACGTTTGTCTTTTTTGATCCGGAGGCTGCCGAGAATGAAAACAGGTGCTTTTGAGGATGGAGTCCGTAGGTAAGCAGAGAGGGCCAAATTGTCTGGGGCATTTGAAGGGGTTCCAGGAGGCAGTGAGGACCAGCATCACTTTTCCCCGCTGGCACCTTTGCTGTGGCAGCAAAAGCTGGACGTTTGTCTTTTTTGCTCCTGAGGCAGCCGAGAGTGAAAACAGGTGCTTTTGAGGATGGAGTCCGCAGGAAAGCAGAGAGGGCCAAATTGTCTGGGGCATTTGAAGGGGTTCCAGGAGGCAGTGAGGACCAGCATCACTTTTCCCCGCTGGCACCTTTGCTGTGGCAGCAAAAGCTGGACGTTTGTCTTTTTTGATCCGGAGGCTGCCGAGAATGAAAACAGGTGCTTTTGAGGATGGAGTCCGCAGGTAAGCAGAGAGGGCCAAATTGTCTGGGGCATTTGAAGGGGTTCCAGGAGGCAGTGAGGACCAGCATCACTTTTCCCCGCTGCCACCTTTGCTGTGGCAGCAAAAGCTGGACGTTTGTCTTTTTTGCTCCGGAGGCTGCCGAGAGTGAAAACAGGTGCTTTTGAGGATGGAGTCCGCAGGAAAGCAGAGAGGGCCAAATTGTCTGGGGCATTTGAAGGGGTTCCAGGAGGCAGTGAGGACCAGCATCACTTTTCCCCGCTGGCACCTTTGCTGTGGCAGCAAAAGCTGGACGTTTGTCTTTTTTGCTCCTGAGGCAGCCGAGAGTGAAAACAGGTGCTTTTGAGGATGGAGTCCGCAGGAAAGCAGAGAGGGCCAAATTGTCTGGGGCATTTGAAGGGGTTCCAGGAGGCAGTGAGGACCAGCATCACTTTTCCCCGCTGGCACCTTTGCTGTGGCAGCAAAAGCTGGACGTTTGTCTTTTTTGCTCTAAACACCGCCGAAAGCGAAAACAGGTGCTTTTGAGGATGGCGTCCGAGGAAAGCAGAGAGGGCCAAATTGTCTGGGGCATTTGAAGGGGTTCCAGGAGGCAGTGAGGACCAGCATCACTTTTCCCCGCTGGCACCTTTGCTGTGGCAGCAAAAGCTGGACGTTTGTCTTTTTTGCTCCGGAGGCTGCCGAGAGTGAAAACAGGTGCTTTTGAGGATGGAGTCCGCAGGAAAGCAGAGAGGGCCAAATTGTCTGGGGCATTTGAAGGGGTTCCAGGAGGCAGTGAGGACCAGCATCACTTTTCCCCGCTGGCACCTTTGCTGTGGCAGCAAAAGCTGGACGTTTGTCTTTCTTGCTCCAAACACCGCCGAAAGCGAAAACAGGTGCTTTTGAGGATGGAGTCCGCAGGAAAGCAGAGAGGGCCAAATTGTCTGGGGCATTTGAAGGGGTTCCAGGAGGCAGTGAGGACCAGCATCACTTTTCCCCGCTGGCACCTTTGCTGTGGCAGCAAAAGCTGGACGTTTGTCTTTTTTGCTCCAAACACCGCCGAAAGCGAAAACAGGTGCTTTTGAGGATGGCGTCCGCAGGAAAGCAGAGAGGGCCAAATTGTCTGGGGCATTTGAAGGGGTTCCAGGAGGCAGTGAGGACCAGCATCACTTTTCCCCGCTGGCACCTTTGCTGTGGCAGCAAAAGCTGGACGTTTGTCTTTTTTGCTCCGGAGGCTGCCGAGAGTGAAAACAGGTGCTTTTGAGGATGGAGTCCGCAGGAAAGCAGAGAGGGCCAAATTGTCTGGGGCATTTGAAGGGGTTCCAGGAGGCAGTGAGGACCAGCATCACTTTTCCCCGCTGGCACCTTTGCTGTGGCAGCAAAAGCTGGACGTTTGTCTTTTTTGTTCCGGAGGCTGCCGAGAGTGAAAACAGGTGCTTTTGAGGATGGAGTCCGCAGGAAAGCAGAGAGGGCCAAATTGTCTGGGGCATTTGAAGGGGTTCCAGGAGGCAGTGAGGACCAGCATCACTTTTCCCCGCTGGCACCTTTGCTGTGGCAGCAAAAGCTGGACGTTTGTCTTTTTTGTTCCGGAGGCTGCCGAGAGTGAAAACAGGTGCTTTTGAGGATGGCGTCCGCAGGAAAGCAGAGAGGGCCAAATTGTCTGGGGCATTTGAAGGGGTTCCAGGAGGCAGTGAGGACCAGCATCACTTTTCCCCGCTGGCACCTTTGCTGTGGCAGCAAAAGCTGGACGTTTGTCTTTTTTGCTCCGGAGGCTGCCGAGAGTGAAAACAGGTGCTTTTGAGGATGGAGTCCGCAGGAAAGCAGAGAGGGCCAAATTGTCTGGGGCATTTGAAGGGGTTCCAGGAGGCAGTGAGGACCAGCATCACTTTTCCCCGCTGGCACCTTTGCTGTGGCAGCAAAAGCTGGACGTTTGTCTTTTTTGATCCGGAGGCTGCCGAGAATGAAAACAGGTGCTTTTGAGGATGGAGTCCGCAGGTAAGCAGAGAGGGCCAAATTGTCTGGGGCATTTGAAGGGGTTCCAGGAGGCAGTGAGGACCAGCATCACTTTTCCCCGCTGGCACCTTTGCTGTGGCAGCAAAAGCTGGACGTTTGTCTTTTTTGCTCCTGAGGAACCCGAGAGTGAAAACAGGTGCTTTTGAGGATGGAGTCCGCAGGAAAGCAGAGAGGGCCAAATTGTCTGGGGCATTTGAAGGGGTTCCAGGAGGCAGTGAGGACCAGCATCACTTTTCCCCGCTGGCACCTTTGCTGTGGCAGCAAAAGCTGGACGTTTGTCTTTTTTGATCCGGAGGCTGCCGAGAATGAAAACAGGTGCTTTTGAGGATGGAGTCCGCAGGTAAGCAGAGAGGGCCAAATTGTCTGGGGCATTTGAAGGGGTTCCAGGAGGCAGTGAGGACCAGCATCACTTTTCCCCGCTGGCACCTTTGCTGTGGCAGCAAAAGCTGGACGTTTGTCTTTTTTGCTCCGGAGGCTGCCGAGAGTGAAAACAGGTGCTTTTGAGGATGGAGTCCGCAGGAAAGCAGAGAGGGCCAAATTGTCTGGGGCATTTGAAGGGGTTCCAGGAGGCAGTGAGGACCAGCATCACTTTTCCCCGCTGGCACCTTTGCTGTGGCAGCAAAAGCTGGACGTTTGTCTTTTTTGCTCCTGAGGCAGCCGAGAGTGAAAACAGGTGCTTTTGAGGATGGAGTCCGCAGGAAAGCAGAGAGGGCCAAATTGTCTGGGGCATTTGAAGGGGTTCCAGGAGGCAGTGAGGACCAGCATCACTTTTCCCCGCTGGCACCTTTGCTGTGGCAGCAAAAGCTGGACGTTTGTCTTTTTTGCTCCGGAGGCTGCCGAGAGTGAAAACAGGTGCTTTTGAGGATGGAGTCCGCAGGAAAGCAGAGAGGGCCAAATTGTCTGGGGCATTTGAAGGGGTTCCAGGAGGCAGTGAGGACCAGCATCACTTTTCCCCGCTGGCACCTTTGCTGTGGCAGCAAAAGCTGGACGTTTGTCTTTTTTGCTCCTGAGGCACCCGAGAGTGAAAACAGGTGCTTTTGAGGATGGAGTCCGCAGGAAAGCAGAGAGGGCCAAATTGTCTGGGGCATTTGAAGGGGTTCCAGGAGGCAGTGAGGACCAGCATCACTTTTCCCCGCTGGCACCTTTGCTGTGGCAGCAAAAGCTGGACGTTTGTCTTTTTTGTTCCGGAGGCTGCCGAGAGTGAAAACAGGTGCTTTTGAGGATGGCGTCCGCAGGAAAGCAGAGAGGGCCAAATTGTCTGGGGCATTTGAAGGGGTTCCAGGAGGCAGTGAGGACCAGCATCACTTTTCCCCGCTGGCACCTTTGCTGTGGCAGCAAAAGCTGGACGTTTGTCTTTTTTGCTCCGGAGGCTGCCGAGAGTGAAAACAGGTGCTTTTGAGGATGGAGTCCGCAGGAAAGCAGAGAGGGCCAAATTGTCTGGGGCATTTGAAGGGGTTCCAGGAGGCAGTGAGGACCAGCATCACTTTTCCCCGCTGGCACCTTTGCTGTGGCAGCAAAAGCTGGACGTTTGTCTTTTTTGCTCCGGAGGCTGCCGAGAGTGAAAACAGGTGCTTTTGAGGATGGAGTCCGCAGGAAAGCAGAGAGGGCCAAATTGTCTGGGGCATTTGAAGGGGTTCCAGGAGGCAGTGAGGACCAGCATCACTTTTCCCCGCTGGCACCTTTGCTGTGGCAGCAAAAGCTGGACGTTTGTCTTTTTTGATCCGGAGGCTGCCGAGAATGAAAACAGGTGCTTTTGAGGATGGAGTCCGCAGGTAAGCAGAGAGGGCCAAATTGTCTGGGGCATTTGAAGGGGTTCCAGGAGGCAGTGAGGACCAGCATCACTTTTCCCCGCTGGCACCTTTGCTGTGGCAGCAAAAGCTGGACGTTTGTCTTTTTTGCTCCTGAGGCACCCGAGAGTGAAAACAGGTGCTTTTGAGGATGGAGTCCGCAGGAAAGCAGAGAGGGCCAAATTGTCTGGGGCATTTGAAGGGGTTCCAGGAGGCAGTGAGGACCAGCATCACTTTTCCCCGCTGGCACCTTTGCTGTGGCAGCAAAAGCTGGACGTTTGTCTTTCTTGCTCCAAACACCGCCGAAAGCGAAAACAGGTGCTTTTGAGGATGGAGTCCGCAGGAAAGCAGAGAGGGCCAAATTGTCTGGGGCATTTGAAGGGGTTCCAGGAGGCAGTGAGGACCAGCATCACTTTTCCCCGCTGGCACCTTTGCTGTGGCAGCAAAAGCTGGACGTTTGTCTTTTTTGCTCCAAACACCGCCGAAAGCGAAAACAGGTGCTTTTGAGGATGGCGTCCGCAGGAAAGCAGAGAGGGCCAAATTGTCTGGGGCATTTGAAGGGGTTCCAGGAGGCAGTGAGGACCAGCATCACTTTTCCCCGCTGGCACCTTTGCTGTGGCAGCAAAAGCTGGACGTTTGTCTTTTTTGCTCCGGAGGCTGCCGAGAGTGAAAACAGGTGCTTTTGAGGATGGAGTCCGCAGGAAAGCAGAGAGGGCCAAATTGTCTGGGGCATTTGAAGGGGTTCCAGGAGGCAGTGAGGACCAGCATCACTTTTCCCCGCTGGCACCTTTACTGTGGCAGCAAAAGCTGGACGTTTGTCTTTTTTGCTCCTGAGGCAGCCGAGAGTGAAAACAGGTGCTTTTGAGGATGGAGTCCGCAGGAAAGCAGAGAGGGCCAAATTGTCTGGGGCATTTGAAGGGGTTCCAGGAGGCAGTGAGGACCAGCATCACTTTTCCCCGCTGGCACCTTTGCTGTGGCAGCAAAAGCTGGACGTTTGTCTTTTTTGCTCCGGAGGCTGCCGAGAGTGAAAACAGGTGCTTTTGAGGATGGAGTCCGCAGGAAAGCAGAGAGGGCCAAATTGTCTGGGGCATTTGAAGGGGTTCCAGGAGGCAGTGAGGACCAGCATCACTTTTCCCCGCTGGCAGCTTTGCTGTGGCAGCAAAAGCTGGACGTTTGTCTTTTTTGCTCCGGAGGCTGCCGAGAGTGAAAACAGGTGCTTTTGAGGATGGAGTCCGCAGGAAAGCAGAGAGGGCCAAATTGTCTGGGGCATTTGAAGGGGTTCCAGGAGGCAGTGAGGACCAGCATCACTTTTCCCCGCTGGCACCTTTGCTGTGGCAGCAAAAGCTGGACGTTTGTCTTTTTTGATCCGGAGGCTGCCGAGAATGAAAACAGGTGCTTTTGAGGATGGAGTCCGTAGGTAAGCAGAGAGGGCCAAATTGTCTGGGGCATTTGAAGGGGTTCCAGGAGGCAGTGAGGACCAGCATCACTTTTCCCCGCTGGCACCTTTGCTGTGGCAGCAAAAGCTGGACGTTTGTCTTTTTTGATCCGGAGGCTGCCGAGAATGAAAACAGGTGCTTTTGAGGATGGAGTCCGCAGGTAAGCAGAGAGGGCCAAATTGTCTGGGGCATTTGAAGGGGTTCCAGGAGGCAGTGAGGACCAGCATCACTTTTCCCCGCTGCCACCTTTGCTGTGGCAGCAAAAGCTGGACGTTTGTCTTTTTTGCTCCGGAGGCTGCCGAGAGTGAAAACAGGTGCTTTTGAGGATGGAGTCCGCAGGAAAGCAGAGAGGGCCAAATTGTCTGGGGCATTTGAAGGGGTTCCAGGAGGCAGTGAGGACCAGCATCACTTTTCCCCGCTGGCACCTTTGCTGTGGCAGCAAAAGCTGGACGTTTGTCTTTTTTGCTCCTGAGGCAGCCGAGAGTGAAAACAGGTGCTTTTGAGGATGGAGTCCGCAGGAAAGCAGAGAGGGCCAAATTGTCTGGGGCATTTGAAGGGGTTCCAGGAGGCAGTGAGGACCAGCATCACTTTTCCCCGCTGGCACCTTTGCTGTGGCAGCAAAAGCTGGACGTTTGTCTTTTTTGCTCTAAACACCGCCGAAAGCGAAAACAGGTGCTTTTGAGGATGGCGTCCGAGGAAAGCAGAGAGGGCCAAATTGTCTGGGGCATTTGAAGGGGTTCCAGGAGGCAGTGAGGACCAGCATCACTTTTCCCCGCTGGCACCTTTGCTGTGGCAGCAAAAGCTGGACGTTTGTCTTTTTTGCTCCGGAGGCTGCCGAGAGTGAAAACAGGTGCTTTTGAGGATGGAGTCCGCAGGAAAGCAGAGAGGGCCAAATTGTCTGGGGCATTTGAAGGGGTTCCAGGAGGCAGTGAGGACCAGCATCACTTTTCCCCGCTGGCACCTTTGCTGTGGCAGCAAAAGCTGGACGTTTGTCTTTCTTGCTCCAAACACCGCCGAAAGCGAAAACAGGTGCTTTTGAGGATGGAGTCCGCAGGAAAGCAGAGAGGGCCAAATTGTCTGGGGCATTTGAAGGGGTTCCAGGAGGCAGTGAGGACCAGCATCACTTTTCCCCGCTGGCACCTTTGCTGTGGCAGCAAAAGCTGGACGTTTGTCTTTTTTGCTCCAAACACTGCCGAGAGCGAAAACAGGTGCTTTTGAGGATGGCGTCCGCAGGAAAGCAGAGAGGGCCAAATTGTCTGGGGCATTTGAAGGGGTTCCAGGAGGCAGTGAGGACCAGCATCACTTTTCCCCGCTGGCACCTTTGCTGTGGCAGCAAAAGCTGGACGTTTGTCTTTTTTGCTCCGGAGGCTGCCGAGAGTGAAAACAGGTGCTTTTGAGGATGGAGTCCGCAGGAAAGCAGAGAGGGCCAAATTGTCTGGGGCATTTGAAGGGGTTCCAGGAGGCAGTGAGGACCAGCATCACTTTTCCCCGCTGGCACCTTTGCTGTGGCAGCAAAAGCTGGACGTTTGTCTTTTTTGTTCCGGAGGCTGCCGAGAGTGAAAACAGGTGCTTTTGAGGATGGAGTCCGCAGGAAAGCAGAGAGGGCCAAATTGTCTGGGGCATTTGAAGGGGTTCCAGGAGGCAGTGAGGACCAGCATCACTTTTCCCCGCTGCCACCTTTGCTGTGGCAGCAAAAGCTGGACGTTTGTCTTTTTTGCTCCGGAGGCTGCCGAGAGTGAAAACAGGTGCTTTTGAGGATGGAGTCCGCAGGAAAGCAGAGAGGGCCAAATTGTCTGGGGCATTTGAAGGGGTTCCAGGAGGCAGTGAGGACCAGCATCACTTTTCCCCGCTGGCACCTTTGCTGTGGCAGCAAAAGCTGGACGTTTGTCTTTTTTGCTCCTGAGGCAGCCGAGAGTGAAAACAGGTGCTTTTGAGGATGGAGTCCGCAGGAAAGCAGAGAGGGCCAAATTGTCTGGGGCATTTGAAGGGGTTCCAGGAGGCAGTGAGGACCAGCATCACTTTTCCCCGCTGGCACCTTTGCTGTGGCAGCAAAAGCTGGACGTTTGTCTTTTTTGCTCTAAACACCGCCGAAAGCGAAAACAGGTGCTTTTGAGGATGGCGTCCGAGGAAAGCAGAGAGGGCCAAATTGTCTGGGGCATTTGAAGGGGTTCCAGGAGGCAGTGAGGACCAGCATCACTTTTCCCCGCTGGCACCTTTGCTGTGGCAGCAAAAGCTGGACGTTTGTCTTTTTTGCTCCGGAGGCTGCCGAGAGTGAAAACAGGTGCTTTTGAGGATGGAGTCCGCAGGAAAGCAGAGAGGGCCAAATTGTCTGGGGCATTTGAAGGGGTTCCAGGAGGCAGTGAGGACCAGCATCACTTTTCCCCGCTGGCACCTTTGCTGTGGCAGCAAAAGCTGGACGTTTGTCTTTCTTGCTCCAAACACCGCCGAAAGCGAAAACAGGTGCTTTTGAGGATGGAGTCCGCAGGAAAGCAGAGAGGGCCAAATTGTCTGGGGCATTTGAAGGGGTTCCAGGAGGCAGTGAGGACCAGCATCACTTTTCCCCGCTGGCACCTTTGCTGTGGCAGCAAAAGCTGGACGTTTGTCTTTTTTGCTCCAAACACCGCCGAAAGCGAAAACAGGTGCTTTTGAGGATGGCGTCCGCAGGAAAGCAGAGAGGGCCAAATTGTCTGGGGCATTTGAAGGGGTTCCAGGAGGCAGTGAGGACCAGCATCACTTTTCCCCGCTGGCACCTTTGCTGTGGCAGCAAAAGCTGGACGTTTGTCTTTTTTGCTCCGGAGGCTGCCGAGAGTGAAAACAGGTGCTTTTGAGGATGGAGTCCGCAGGAAAGCAGAGAGGGCCAAATTGTCTGGGGCATTTGAAGGGGTTCCAGGAGGCAGTGAGGACCAGCATCACTTTTCCCCGCTGGCACCTTTGCTGTGGCAGCAAAAGCTGGACGTTTGTCTTTTTTGTTCCGGAGGCTGCCGAGAGTGAAAACAGGTGCTTTTGAGGATGGAGTCCGCAGGAAAGCAGAGAGGGCCAAATTGTCTGGGGCATTTGAAGGGGTTCCAGGAGGCAGTGAGGACCAGCATCACTTTTCCCCGCTGGCACCTTTGCTGTGGCAGCAAAAGCTGGACGTTTGTCTTTTTTGTTCCGGAGGCTGCCGAGAGTGAAAACAGGTGCTTTTGAGGATGGCGTCCGCAGGAAAGCAGAGAGGGCCAAATTGTCTGGGGCATTTGAAGGGGTTCCAGGAGGCAGTGAGGACCAGCATCACTTTTCCCCGCTGGCACCTTTGCTGTGGCAGCAAAAGCTGGACGTTTGTCTTTTTTGCTCCGGAGGCTGCCGAGAGTGAAAACAGGTGCTTTTGAGGATGGAGTCCGCAGGAAAGCAGAGAGGGCCAAATTGTCTGGGGCATTTGAAGGGGTTCCAGGAGGCAGTGAGGACCAGCATCACTTTTCCCCGCTGGCACCTTTGCTGTGGCAGCAAAAGCTGGACGTTTGTCTTTTTTGCTCCGGAGGCTGCCGAGAGTGAAAACAGGTGCTTTTGAGGATGGAGTCCGCAGGAAAGCAGAGAGGGCCAAATTGTCTGGGGCATTTGAAGGGGTTCCAGGAGGCAGTGAGGACCAGCATCACTTTTCCCCGCTGGCACCTTTGCTGTGGCAGCAAAAGCTGGACGTTTGTCTTTTTTGATCCGGAGGCTGCCGAGAATGAAAACAGGTGCTTTTGAGGATGGAGTCCGCAGGTAAGCAGAGAGGGCCAAATTGTCTGGGGCATTTGAAGGGGTTCCAGGAGGCAGTGAGGACCAGCATCACTTTTCCCCGCTGGCACCTTTGCTGTGGCAGCAAAAGCTGGACGTTTGTCGTTTTTGCTCCTGAGGCACCCGAGAGTGAAAACAGGTGCTTTTGAGGATGGAGTCCGCAGGAAAGCAGAGAGGGCCAAATTGTCTGGGGCATTTGAAGGGGTTCCAGGAGGCAGTGAGGACCAGCATCACTTTTCCCCGCTGGCACCTTTGCTGTGGCAGCAAAAGCTGGACGTTTGTCTTTTTTGATCCGGAGGCTGCCGAGAATGAAAACAGGTGCTTTTGAGGATGGAGTCCGCAGGTAAGCAGAGAGGGCCAAATTGTCTGGGGCATTTGAAGGGGTTCCAGGAGGCAGTGAGGACCAGCATCACTTTTCCCCGCTGGCACCTTTGCTGTGGCAGCAAAAGCTGGACGTTTGTCTTTTTTGCTCCGGAGGCTGCCGAGAGTGAAAACAGGTGCTTTTGAGGATGGAGTCCGCAGGAAAGCAGAGAGGGCCAAATTGTCTGGGGCATTTGAAGGGGTTCCAGGAGGCAGTGAGGACCAGCATCACTTTTCCCCGCTGGCACCTTTGCTGTGGCAGCAAAAGCTGGACGTTTGTCTTTTTTGCTCCTGAGGCACCCGAGAGTGAAAACAGGTGCTTTTGAGGATGGAGTCCGCAGGAAAGCAGAGAGGGCCAAATTGTCTGGGGCATTTGAAGGGGTTCCAGGAGGCAGTGAGGACCAGCATCACTTTTCCCCGCTGGCACCTTTGCTGTGGCAGCAAAAGCTGGACGTTTGTCTTTTTTGTTCCGGAGGCTGCCGAGAGTGAAAACAGGTGCTTTTGAGGATGGCGTCCGCAGGAAAGCAGAGAGGGCCAAATTGTCTGGGGCATTTGAAGGGGTTCCAGGAGGCAGTGAGGACCAGCATCACTTTTCCCCGCTGGCACCTTTGCTGTGGCAGCAAAAGCTGGACGTTTGTCTTTTTTGCTCCGGAGGCTGCCGAGAGTGAAAACAGGTGCTTTTGAGGATGGAGTCCGCAGGAAAGCAGAGAGGGCCAAATTGTCTGGGGCATTTGAAGGGGTTCCAGGAGGCAGTGAGGACCAGCATCACTTTTCCCCGCTGGCACCTTTGCTGTGGCAGCAAAAGCTGGACGTTTGTCTTTTTTGCTCCGGAGGCTGCCGAGAGTGAAAACAGGTGCTTTTGAGGATGGAGTCCGCAGGAAAGCAGAGAGGGCCAAATTGTCTGGGGCATTTGAAGGGGTTCCAGGAGGCAGTGAGGACCAGCATCACTTTTCCCCGCTGGCAGCTTTGCTGTGGCAGCAAAAGCTGGACGTTTGTCTTTTTTGCTCTAAACACCGCCGAAAGCGAAAACAGGTGCTTTTGAGGATGGCGTCCGAGGAAAGCAGAGAGGGCCAAATTGTCTGGGGCATTTGAAGGGGTTCCAGGAGGCAGTGAGGACCAGCATCACTTTTCCCCGCTGGCACCTTTGCTGTGGCAGCAAAAGCTGGACGTTTGTCTTTTTTGCTCCGGAGGCTGCCGAGAGTGAAAACAGGTGCTTTTGAGGATGGAGTCCGCAGGAAAGCAGAGAGGGCCAAATTGTCTGGGGCATTTGAAGGGGTTCCAGGAGGCAGTGAGGACCAGCATCACTTTTCCCCGCTGGCACCTTTGCTGTGGCAGCAAAAGCTGGACGTTTGTCTTTCTTGCTCCAAACACCGCCGAAAGCGAAAACAGGTGCTTTTGAGGATGGAGTCCGCAGGAAAGCAGAGAGGGCCAAATTGTCTGGGGCATTTGAAGGGGTTCCAGGAGGCAGTGAGGACCAGCATCACTTTTCCCCGCTGGCACCTTTGCTGTGGCAGCAAAAGCTGGACGTTTGTCTTTTTTGCTCCAAACACCGCCGAAAGCGAAAACAGGTGCTTTTGAGGATGGCGTCCGCAGGAAAGCAGAGAGGGCCAAATTGTCTGGGGCATTTGAAGGGGTTCCAGGAGGCAGTGAGGACCAGCATCACTTTTCCCCGCTGGCACCTTTGCTGTGGCAGCAAAAGCTGGACGTTTGTCTTTTTTGCTCCGGAGGCTGCCGAGAGTGAAAACAGGTGCTTTTGAGGATGGAGTCCGCAGGAAAGCAGAGAGGGCCAAATTGTCTGGGGCATTTGAAGGGGTTCCAGGAGGCAGTGAGGACCAGCATCACTTTTCCCCGCTGGCACCTTTGCTGTGGCAGCAAAAGCTGGACGTTTGTCTTTTTTGTTCCGGAGGCTGCCGAGAGTGAAAACAGGTGCTTTTGAGGATGGAGTCCGCAGGAAAGCAGAGAGGGCCAAATTGTCTGGGGCATTTGAAGGGGTTCCAGGAGGCAGTGAGGACCAGCATCACTTTTCCCCGCTGGCACCTTTGCTGTGGCAGCAAAAGCTGGACGTTTGTCTTTTTTGTTCCGGAGGCTGCCGAGAGTGAAAACAGGTGCTTTTGAGGATGGCGTCCGCAGGAAAGCAGAGAGGGCCAAATTGTCTGGGGCATTTGAAGGGGTTCCAGGAGGCAGTGAGGACCAGCATCACTTTTCCCCGCTGGCACCTTTGCTGTGGCAGCAAAAGCTGGACGTTTGTCTTTTTTGCTCCGGAGGCTGCCGAGAGTGAAAACAGGTGCTTTTGAGGATGGAGTCCGCAGGAAAGCAGAGAGGGCCAAATTGTCTGGGGCATTTGAAGGGGTTCCAGGAGGCAGTGAGGACCAGCATCACTTTTCCCCGCTGGCACCTTTGCTGTGGCAGCAAAAGCTGGACGTTTGTCTTTTTTGCTCCTGAGGCAGCCGAGAGTGAAAACAGGTGCTTTTGAGGATGGAGTCCGCAGGAAAGCAGAGAGGGCCAAATTGTCTGGGGCATTTGAAGGGGTTCCAGGAGGCAGTGAGGACCAGCATCACTTTTCCCCGCTGGCACCTTTGCTGTGGCAGCAAAAGCTGGACGTTTGTCTTTTTTGTTCCGGAGGCTGCCGAGAGTGAAAACAGGTGCTTTTGAGGATGGCGTCCGCAGGAAAGCAGAGAGGGCCAAATTGTCTGGGGCATTTGAAGGGGTTCCAGGAGGCAGTGAGGACCAGCATCACTTTTCCCCGCTGGCACCTTTGCTGTGGCAGCAAAAGCTGGACGTTTGTCTTTTTTGCTCCGGAGGCTGCCGAGAGTGAAAACAGGTGCTTTTGAGGATGGAGTCCGCAGGAAAGCAGAGAGGGCCAAATTGTCTGGGGCATTTGAAGGGGTTCCAGGAGGCAGTGAGGACCAGCATCACTTTTCCCCGCTGGCACCTTTGCTGTGGCAGCAAAAGCTGGACGTTTGTCTTTTTTGCTCCGGAGGCTGCCGAGAGTGAAAACAGGTGCTTTTGAGGATGGAGTCCGCAGGAAAGCAGAGAGGGCCAAATTGTCTGGGGCATTTGAAGGGGTTCCAGGAGGCAGTGAGGACCAGCATCACTTTTCCCCGCTGGCACCTTTGCTGTGGCAGCAAAAGCTGGACGTTTGTCTTTTTTGATCCGGAGGCTGCCGAGAATGAAAACAGGTGCTTTTGAGGATGGAGTCCGCAGGTAAGCAGAGAGGGCCAAATTGTCTGGGGCATTTGAAGGGGTTCCAGGAGGCAGTGAGGACCAGCATCACTTTTCCCCGCTGGCACCTTTGCTGTGGCAGCAAAAGCTGGACGTTTGTCTTTTTTGCTCCTGAGGCACCCGAGAGTGAAAACAGGTGCTTTTGAGGATGGAGTCCGCAGGAAAGCAGAGAGGGCCAAATTGTCTGGGGCATTTGAAGGGGTTCCAGGAGGCAGTGAGGACCAGCATCACTTTTCCCCGCTGGCACCTTTGCTGTGGCAGCAAAAGCTGGACGTTTGTCTTTTTTGATCCGGAGGCTGCCGAGAATGAAAACAGGTGCTTTTGAGGATGGAGTCCGCAGGTAAGCAGAGAGGGCCAAATTGTCTGGGGCATTTGAAGGGGTTCCAGGAGGCAGTGAGGACCAGCATCACTTTTCCCCGCTGGCACCTTTGCTGTGGCAGCAAAAGCTGGACGTTTGTCTTTTTTGCTCCGGAGGCTGCCGAGAGTGAAAACAGGTGCTTTTGAGGATGGAGTCCGCAGGAAAGCAGAGAGGGCCAAATTGTCTGGGGCATTTGAAGGGGTTCCAGGAGGCAGTGAGGACCAGCATCACTTTTCCCCGCTGGCACCTTTGCTGTGGCAGCAAAAGCTGGACGTTTGTCTTTTTTGCTCCTGAGGCAGCCGAGAGTGAAAACAGGTGCTTTTGAGGATGGAGTCCGCAGGAAAGCAGAGAGGGCCAAATTGTCTGGGGCATTTGAAGGGGTTCCAGGAGGCAGTGAGGACCAGCATCACTTTTCCCCGCTGGCACCTTTGCTGTGGCAGCAAAAGCTGGACGTTTGTCTTTTTTGCTCCGGAGGCTGCCGAGAGTGAAAACAGGTGCTTTTGAGGATGGAGTCCGCAGGAAAGCAGAGAGGGCCAAATTGTCTGGGGCATTTGAAGGGGTTCCAGGAGGCAGTGAGGACCAGCATCACTTTTCCCCGCTGGCACCTTTGCTGTGGCAGCAAAAGCTGGACGTTTGTCTTTTTTGCTCCTGAGGCACCCGAGAGTGAAAACAGGTGCTTTTGAGGATGGAGTCCGCAGGAAAGCAGAGAGGGCCAAATTGTCTGGGGCATTTGAAGGGGTTCCAGGAGGCAGTGAGGACCAGCATCACTTTTCCCCGCTGGCACCTTTGCTGTGGCAGCAAAAGCTGGACGTTTGTCTTTTTTGCTCTAAACACCGCCGAAAGCGAAAACAGGTGCTTTTGAGGATGGCGTCCGAGGAAAGCAGAGAGGGCCAAATTGTCTGGGGCATTTGAAGGGGTTCCAGGAGGCAGTGAGGACCAGCATCACTTTTCCCCGCTGGCACCTTTGCTGTGGCAGCAAAAGCTGGACCTTTGTCTTTTTTGATCCGGAGGCACCCGAAAGCGAAAACAGGTGCTTTTGAGGATGGAGTCCGCAGGAAAGCAGAGAGGGCCAAATTGTCTGGGGCATTTGAAGGGGTTCCAGGAGGCAGTGAGGACCAGCATCACTTTTCCCCGCTGGCACCTTTGCTGTGGCAGCAAAAGCTGGACGTTTGTCTTTTTTGTTCCGGAGGCTGCCGAGAGTGAAAACAGGTGCTTTTGAGGATGGCGTCCGCAGGAAAGCAGAGAGGGCCAAATTGTCTGGGGCATTTGAAGGGGTTCCAGGAGGCAGTGAGGACCAGCATCACTTTTCCCCGCTGGCACCTTTGCTGTGGCAGCAAAAGCTGGACGTTTGTCTTTTTTGCTCCGGAGGCTGCCGAGAGTGAAAACAGGTGCTTTTGAGGATGGAGTCCGCAGGAAAGCAGAGAGGGCCAAATTGTCTGGGGCATTTGAAGGGGTTCCAGGAGGCAGTGAGGACCAGCATCACTTTTCCCTGCTGGCACCTTTGCTGTGGCAGCAAAAGCTGGACGTTTGTCTTTTTTGCTCCGGAGGCTGCCGAGAGTGAAAACAGGTGCTTTTGAGGATGGAGTCCGCAGGAAAGCAGAGAGGGCCAAATTGTCTGGGGCATTTGAAGGGGTTCCAGGAGGCAGTGAGGACCAGCATCACTTTTCCCCGCTGGCACCTTTGCTGTGGCAGCAAAAGCTGGACGTTTGTCTTTTTTGATCCGGAGGCTGCCGAGAATGAAAACAGGTGCTTTTGAGGATGGAGTCCGCAGGTAAGCAGAGAGGGCCAAATTGTCTGGGGCATTTGAAGGGGTTCCAGGAGGCAGTGAGGACCAGCATCACTTTTCCCCGCTGGCACCTTTGCTGTGGCAGCAAAAGCTGGACGTTTGTCTTTTTTGCTCCTGAGGCACCCGAGAGTGAAAACAGGTGCTTTTGAGGATGGAGTCCGCAGGAAAGCAGAGAGGGCCAAATTGTCTGGGGCATTTGAAGGGGTTCCAGGAGGCAGTGAGGACCAGCATCACTTTTCCCCGCTGGCACCTTTGCTGTGGCAGCAAAAGCTGGACGTTTGTCTTTTTTGATCCGGAGGCTGCCGAGAATGAAAACAGGTGCTTTTGAGGATGGAGTCCGCAGGTAAGCAGAGAGGGCCAAATTGTCTGGGGCATTTGAAGGGGTTCCAGGAGGCAGTGAGGACCAGCATCACTTTTCCCCGCTGGCACCTTTGCTGTGGCAGCAAAAGCTGGACGTTTGTCTTTTTTGCTCCGGAGGCTGCCGAGAGTGAAAACAGGTGCTTTTGAGGATGGAGTCCGCAGGAAAGCAGAGAGGGCCAAATTGTCTGGGGCATTTGAAGGGGTTCCAGGAGGCAGTGAGGACCAGCATCACTTTTCCCCGCTGGCACCTTTGCTGTGGCAGCAAAAGCTGGACGTTTGTCTTTTTTGCTCCTGAGGCAGCCGAGAGTGAAAACAGGTGCTTTTGAGGATGGAGTCCGCAGGAAAGCAGAGAGGGCCAAATTGTCTGGGGCATTTGAAGGGGTTCCAGGAGGCAGTGAGGACCAGCATCACTTTTCCCCGCTGGCACCTTTGCTGTGGCAGCAAAAGCTGGACGTTTGTCTTTTTTGCTCCGGAGGCTGCCGAGAGTGAAAACAGGTGCTTTTGAGGATGGAGTCCGCAGGAAAGCAGAGAGGGCCAAATTGTCTGGGGCATTTGAAGGGGTTCCAGGAGGCAGTGAGGACCAGCATCACTTTTCCCCGCTGGCACCTTTGCTGTGGCAGCAAAAGCTGGACGTTTGTCTTTTTTGCTCCTGAGGCACCCGAGAGTGAAAACAGGTGCTTTTGAGGATGGAGTCCGCAGGAAAGCAGAGAGGGCCAAATTGTCTGGGGCATTTGAAGGGGTTCCAGGAGGCAGTGAGGACCAGCATCACTTTTCCCCGCTGGCACCTTTGCTGTGGCAGCAAAAGCTGGACGTTTGTCTTTTTTGCTCTAAACACCGCCGAAAGCGAAAACAGGTGCTTTTGAGGATGGCGTCCGAGGAAAGCAGAGAGGGCCAAATTGTCTGGGGCATTTGAAGGGGTTCCAGGAGGCAGTGAGGACCAGCATCACTTTTCCCCGCTGGCACCTTTGCTGTGGCAGCAAAAGCTGGACCTTTGTCTTTTTTGATCCGGAGGCACCCGAAAGCGAAAACAGGTGCTTTTGAGGATGGAGTCCGCAGGAAAGCAGAGAGGGCCAAATTGTCTGGGGCATTTGAAGGGGTTCCAGGAGGCAGTGAGGACCAGCATCACTTTTCCCCGCTGGCACCTTTGCTGTGGCAGCAAAAGCTGGACGTTTGTCTTTTTTGCTCCGGAGGCTGCCGAGAGTGAAAACAGGTGCTTTTGAGGATGGAGTCCGCAGGAAAGCAGAGAGGGCCAAATTGTCTGGGGCATTTGAAGGGGTTCCAGGAGGCAGTGAGGACCAGCATCACTTTTCCCCGCTGGCACCTTTGCTGTGGCAGCAAAAGCTGGACGTTTGTCTTTTTTGCTCCGGAGGCAGCCGAGAGTGAAAACAGGTGCTTTTGAGGATGGAGTCCGCAGGAAAGCAGAGAGGGCCAAATTGTCTGGGGCATTTGAAGGGGTTCCAGGAGGCAGTGAGGACCAGCATCACTTTTCCCCGCTGCCACCTTTGCTGTGGCAGCAAAAGCTGGACGTTTGTCTTTTTTGCTCCGGAGGCTGCCGAGAGTGAAAACAGGTGCTTTTGAGGATGGAGTCCGCAGGAAAGCAGAGAGGGCCAAATTGTCTGGGGCATTTGAAGGGGTTCCAGGAGGCAGTGAGGACCAGCATCACTTTTCCCCGCTGGCACCTTTGCTGTGGCAGCAAAACCTGGACGTTTGTCTTTTTTGCTCTAAACACCGCCGAAAGCGAAAACAGGTGCTTTTGAGGATGGAGTCCGCAGGAAAGCAGAGAGGGCCAAATTGTCTGGGGCATTTGAAGGGGTTCCAGGAGGCAGTGAGGACCAGCATCACTTTTCCCCGCTGGCAGCTTTGCTGTGGCAGCAAAAGCTGGACGTTTGTCTTTTTTGCTCCGGAGGCTGCCGAGAGTGAAAACAGGTGCTTTTGAGGATGGAGTCCGCAGGAAAGCAGAGAGGGCCAAATTGTCTGGGGCATTTGAAGGGGTTCCAGGAGGCAGTGAGGACCAGCATCACTTTTCCCCGCTGGCACCTTTGCTGTGGCAGCAAAAGCTGGACGTTTGTCTTTTTTGCTCCGGAGGCAGCCGAGAGTGAAAACAGGTGCTTTTGAGGATGGAGTCCGCAGGAAAGCAGAGAGGGCCAAATTTTCTGGGGCATTTGAAGGGGTTCCAGGAGGCAGTGAGGACCAGCATCACTTTTCCCCGCTGCCACCTTTGCTGTGGCAGCAAAAGCTGGACGTTTGTCTTTTTTGCTCCGGAGGCTGCCGAGAGTGAAAACAGGTGCTTTTGAGGATGGAGTCCGCAGGAAAGCAGAGAGGGCCAAATTGTCTGGGGCATTTGAAGGGGTTCCAGGAGGCAGTGAGGACCAGCATCACTTTTCCCCGCTGGCACCTTTGCTGTGGCAGCAAAAGCTGGACATTTGTCTTTTTTGCTCCGGAGGCTGCCGAGAGAGAAAACAGGTGCTTTTGAGGATGGAGTCCGCAGGAAAGCAGAGAGGGCCAAATTGTCTGGGGCATTTGAAGGGGTTCCAGGAGGCAGTGAGGACCAGCATCACTTTTCCCCACTGGCGCCTTTGCTGTGGCAGCAAAAGCTGGACGTTTGTCTTTTCTGCTCCGGAGGCTGCCGAGAGTGAAAACAGGTGCTTTTGAGGATGGAGTCCGCAGGAAAGCAGAGAGGGCCAAATTGTCTGGGGCATTTGAAGGGGTTCCAGGAGGCAGTAAGGACCAGCATCACTTTTCCCCGCTGGCACCTTTGCTGTGGCAGCAAAAGCTGGACGTTTGTCTTTTTTGCTCCGGAGGCTGCCGAGAGTGAAAACAGGTGCTTTTGAGGATGGAGTCCGCAGGAAAGCAGAGAGGGCCAAATTGTCTGGGGCATTTCAAGGGGTTCCAGGAGGCAGTGAGGACCAGCATCACTTTTCCCCGCTGGCACCTTTGCTGTGGAGGCAAAAGCTGGACGTTTGTCTTTTTTGCTCTAAACACCGCCGAAAGCGAAAACAGGTGCTTTTGAGGATGGAGTCCGCAGGAAAGCAGAGAGGGCCAAATTGTCTGGGGCATTTGAAGGGGTTCCAGGAGGCAGTGAGGACCAGCATCACTTTTCCCCGCTGGCACCTTTGCTGTGGCAGCAAAAGCTGGACGTTTTTCTTTTTTGCTCCGGAGGCTGCCGAGAGTGAAAACAGGTGCTTTTGAGGATGGAGTCCGCAGGAAAGCAGAGAGGGCCAAATTGTCTGGGGCATTTGAAGGGGTTCCAGGAGGCAGTGAGGACCAGCATCACTTTTCCCCGCTGGCACCTTTGCTGTGGCAGCAAAAGCTGGACGTTTGTCTTTTTTGCTCCTGAGGCAGCCGAGAGTGAAAACAGGTGCTTTTGAGGATGGAGTCCGCAGGAAAGCAGAGAGGGCCAAATTGTCTGGGGCATTTGAAGGGGTTCCAGGAGGCAGTGAGGACCAGCATCACTTTTCCCCGCTGGCACCTTTGCTGTGGCAGCAAAAGCTGGACGTTTGTCTTTTTTGCTCCAAACACCGCCAAAAGCGAAAACAGGTGCTTTTGAGGATGGAGTCCGAGGAAAGCAGAGAGGGCCAAATTGTCTGGGGCATTTGAAGGGGTTCCAGGAGGCAGTGAGGACCAGCATCACTTTTCCCCGCTGGCACCTTTGCTGTGGCAGCAAAAGCTGGACGTTTGTCTTTTTTGCTCCGGAGGCAGCCGAGAGTGAAAACAGGTGCTTTTGAGGATGGAGTCCGCAGGAAAGCAGAGAGGGCCAAATTGTCTGGGGCATTTGAAGGGGTTCCAGGAGGCAGTGAGGACCAGCATCACTTTTCCCCGCTGGCACCTTTGCTGTGGCAGCAAAAGCTGGACGTTTGTCTTTTTTGCTCCGGAGGCTGCCGAGAGTGAAAACAGGTGCTTTTGAGGATGGAGTCCGCAGGAAAGCAGAGAGGGCCAAATTGTCTGGGGCATTTGAAGGGGTTCCAGGAGGCAGTGAGGACCAGCATCACTTTTCCCCACTGGCACCTTTGCTGTGGCAGCAAAAGCTGGACGTTTGTCTTTTCTGCTCCGGAGGCTGCCGAGAGTGAAAACAGGTGCTTTTGAGGATGGAGTCCGCAGGAAAGCAGAGAGGGCCAAATTGTCTGGGGCATTTGAAGGGGTTCCAGGAGGCAGTGAGGACCAGCATCACTTTTCCCCGCTGGCACCTTTGCTGTGGCAGCAAAAGCTGGACGTTTGTCTTTTTTGCTCCGGAGGCTGCCGAGAGTGAAAACAGGTGCTTTTGAGGATGGAGTCCGCAGGAAAGCAGAGAGGGCCAAATTGTCTGGGGCATTTGAAGGGGTTCCAGGAGGCAGTGAGGACCAGCATCACTTTTCCCCGCTGGCACCTTTGCTGTGGAGGCAAAAGCTGGACGTTTGTCTTTTTTGCTCTAAACACCGCCGAAAGCGAAAACAGGTGCTTTTGAGGATGGAGTCCGCAGGAAAGCAGAGAGGGCCAAATTGTCTGGGGCATTTGAAGGGGTTCCAGGAGGCAGTGAGGACCAGCATCACTTTTCCCCGCTGGCACCTTTGCTGTGGCAGCAAAAGCTGGACGTTTGTCTGTTTTGCTCCGGAGGCTGCCGAGAGTGAAAACAGGTGCTTTTGAGGATGGAGTCCGCAGGAAAGCAGAGAGGGCCAAATTGTCTGGGGCATTTGAAGGGGTTCCAGGAGGCAGTGAGGACCAGCATCACTTTTCCCCGCTGGCACCTTTGCTGTGGCAGCAAAAGCTGGACGTTTGTCTTTTTTGCTCCGGAGGCAGCCGAGAGTGAAAACAGGTGCTTTTGAGGATGGAGTCCGCAGGAAAGCAGAGAGGGCCAAATTGTCTGGGGCATTTGAAGGGGTTCCAGGAGGCAGTGAGGACCAGCATCACTTTTCCCCGCTGGCACCTTTGCTGTGGCAGCAAAAGCTGGACGTTTGTCTTGTTTGCTCCAAACACCGCCGAAAGCGAAAAAAGGTTCTTTTGAGGATGGACTCTGCAGGAAAGCAGAGAGGGCCAAATTGTCTGGGGCATTTGAAGGGGTTCCAGGAGGCAGTGAGGACCAGCATCACTTTTCCCCGCTGGCACCTTTGCTGTGGCAGCAAAAGCTGGACGTTTGTCTTTTTTGCTCCGGAGGCTGCCGAGAGTGAAAACAGGTGCTTTTGAGGATGGAGTCCGCAGGAAAGCAGAGAGGGCCAAATTGTCTGGGGCATTTGAAGGGGTTCCAGGAGGCAGTGAGGACCAGCATCACTTTTCCCCGCTGGCACCTTTGCTGTGGCAGCAAAAGCTGGACGTTTGTCTTTTTTGCTCCGGAGGCTGCCGAGAGTGAAAACAGGTGCTTTTGAGGATGGAGTCCGCAGGAAAGCAGAGAGGGCCAAATTGTCTGGGGCATTTGAAGGGGTTCCAGGAGGCAGTGAGGACCAGCATCACTTTTCCCCGCTGGCACCTTTGCTGTGGCAGCAAAAGCTGGACGTTTGTCTTTTTTGCTCCGGAGGCTGCCGAGAGTGAAAACAGGTGCTTTTGAGGATGGAGTCCGCAGGAAAGCAGAGAGGGCCAAATTGTCTGGGGCATTTGAAGGGGTTCCAGGAGGCAGTGAGGACCAGCATCACTTTTCCCCGCTGGCACCTTTGCTGTGGCAGCAAAAGCTGGACGTTTGTCTTTTTTGCTCCGGAGGCTGCCGAGAGTGAAAACAGGTGCTTTTGAGGATGGAGTCCGCAGGAAAGCAGAGAGGGCCAAATTGTCTGGGGCATTTGAAGGGGTTCCAGGAGGCAGTGAGGACCAGCATCACTTTTCCCCGCTGGCACCTTTGCTGTGGCAGCAAAAGCTGGACGTTTGTCTTTTTTGCTCCGGAGGCTGCCGAGAGTGAAAACAGGTGCTTTTGAGGATGGAGTCCGCAGGAAAGCAGAGAGGGCCAAATTGTCTGGGGCATTTGAAGTGGTTCCAGGAGGCAGTGAGGACCAGCATCACTTTTCCCCACTGGCACCTTTGCTGTGGCAGCAAAAGCTGGACATTTGTCTTTTTTGCTCCGGAGGCTGCCGAGAGTGAAAACAGGTGCTTTTGAGGATGGAGTCCGCAGGAAAGCAGAGAGGGCCAAATTGTCTGGGGCATTTGAAGGGGTTCCAGGAGGCAGTGAGGACCAGCATCACTTTTCCCCGCTGGCACCTTTGCTGTGGCAGCAAAAGCTGGACGTTTGTCTTTTCTGCTCCGGAGGCTGCCGAGAGTGAAAACAGGTGCTTTTGAGGATGGAGTCCACAGGAAAGCAGAGAGGGCCAAATTGTCTGGGGCATTTGAAGGGGTTCCAGGAGGCAGTAAGGACCAGCATCACTTTTCCCCGCTGGCACCTTTGCTGTGGCAGCAAAAGCTGGACGTTTGACTTTTTTGCTCTGGAGGCTGCCGAGAGTGAAAACAGGTGCTTTTGAGGATGGAGTCCGCAGGAAAGCAGAGAGGGCCAAATTGCCTGGGGCATTTGAAGGGGTTCCAGGAGGCAGTGAGGACCAGCATCACTTTTCCCCGCTGGCACCTTTGCTGTGGAGGCAAAAGCTGGACGTTTGTCTTTTTTGCTCTAAACACCGCCGAAAGCGAAAAAACGTGCTTTTGAGGATGGAGTCCGCAGGAAAGCAGAGAGGGCCAAATTGTCTGGGGCATTTGAAGGGGTTCCAGGAGGCAGTGAGGACCAGCATCACTTTTCCCCGCTGGCACCTTTGCTGTGGCAGCAAAAGCTGGACGTTTGTCTTTTTTGCTCCGGAGGCACCCGAGAGTGAAAACAGGTGCTTTTGAGGATGGAGTCCGCAGGAAAGCAGAGAGGGCCAAATTGTCTGGGGCATTTGAAGGGGTTCCAGGAGGCAGTGAGGACCAGCATCACTTTTCCCCGCTGGCACCTTTGCTGTGGCAGCAAAAGCTGGACGTTTGTCTTTTTTGCTCCGGAGGCACCCGAGAGTGAAAACAGGTGCTTTTGAGGATGGAGTCCGCAGGAAAGCAGAGAGGGCCAAATTGTCTGGGGCATTTGAAGGGGTTCCAGGAGGCAGTGAGGACCAGCATCACTTTTCCCCGCTGGCACCTTTGCTGTGGCAGCAAAAGCTGGACATTTGTCTTTTTTGCTCTAAACACCGCCGAAAGAAAAAACAGGTGCTTTTGAGGATGGAGTCCGCAGGAAAACAGAGAGGGCCAAATTGTCTGGGGCATTTGAAGGGGTTCCAGGAGGCAGTGAGGACCAGCATCACTTTTCCCGGCTGGCACCTTTGCTGCGGCAGCAAAAGCTGGACGATTGTCTTTTTTGCTCCTGAGGCAGCCGAGAGTGAAAACAGGTGCTTTTGAGGATGGAGTCCGCAGGAAAGAAGAGAGGGCCAAATTGTCTGGGGCATTTGAAGGGGTTCCAGGAGGCAGTGAGGACCAGCATCACTTTTCCCCACTGGCACCTTTGCTGTGGCAGCAAAAGCTGGACGTTTGTCTTTTCTGCTCCGGAGGCTGCCGAGAGTGAAAACAGGTGCTTTTGAGGATGGAGTCCGCAGGAAAGCAGAAAGGGCCAAATTGTCTGGGGCATTTGAAGGGGTTCCAGGAAGCAGTAAGGACCAGCATCACTTTTCCCCGCTGGCACCTTTGCTGTGGCAGCAAAAGCTGGACGTTTGTCTTTTTTGCTCCTGAGGCAGCCGAGAGTGAAAACAGGTGCTTTTGAGGATGGAGTCCGCAGGAAAGCAGAGAGGGCCAAATTGTCTGGGGCATTTGAAGGGGTTCCAGGAGGCAGTGAGGACCAGCATCACTTTTCCCCGCTGCCACCTTTGCTGTGGCAGCAAAAGCTGGACGTTTGTCGTTTTTTCTCCGGAGGATGCCGAGAGTGAAAACAGGTGCTTTTGAGGATGGAGTCCGCAGGAAAGCAGAGAGGGCCAAATTGTCTGGGGCATTTGAAGGGGTTCCAGGAGGCAGTGAGGACCAGCATCACTTTTCCCCGCTGGCACCTTTGCTGTGGCAGCAAAAGCTGGACGTTTGTCTTTTTTGCTCCGGAGGCTGCCGAGAGTGAAAACAGGTGCTTTTGAGGATGGAGTCCGCAGGAAAGCAGAGAGGGCCAAATTGTCTGGGGCATTTGAAGGGGTTCCAGGAGGCAGTGAGGACCAGCATCACTTTTCCCCGCTGGCACCTTTGCTGTGGCAGCAAAAGCTGGACGTTTATCTTTTTTGCTCCTGAGGCAGCCGAGAGTGAAAACAGGTGCTTTTGAGGATGGAGTCCGCAGGAAAGCAGAGAGGGCCAAATTGTCTGGGGCATTTGAAGGGGTTCCAGGAGGCAGTGAGGACCAGCATCACTTTTCCCCGCTGGCACCTTTGCTGTGGCAGCAAAAGCTGGACATTTGTCTTTTTTGCTCTAAACACCGCCGAAAGCGAAAACAGGTGCTTTTGAGGATGGAGTCCGCAGGAAAGCAGAGAGGGCCAAATTGTCTGGGGCATTTGAAGGGGTTCCAGGAGGCAGTGAGGACCAGCATCACTTTTCCCCGCTGCCACCTTTGCTGTGGCAGAAAAAGCTGGACGATTGTCTTTTTTGCTCCTGAGGCAGACGAGAGTGAAAACAGGTGCTTTTGAGGATGGAGTCCGCAGGAAAGCAGAGAGGGCCAAATTGTCTGGGGCATTTGAAGGGGTTCCAGGAGGCAGTGAGGACCAGCATCACTTTTCCCCGCTGGCACCTTTGCTGTGGCAGCAAAAGCTGGACGTTTGTCTTTTTTGCTCCGGAGGCTGCCGAGAGTGAAAACAGGTGCTTTTGAGGATGGAGTCCGCAGGAAAGCAGAGAGGGCCAAATTGTCTGGGGCATTTGAAGGGGTTCCAGGAGGCAGTGAGGACCAGCATCACTTTTCCCCGCTGCAACCTTTGCTGTGGCAGCAAAAGCTGGACATTTGTCTTTTTTGCTCTAAACACCGCCGAAAGAGAAAACAGGTGCTTTTGAGGATGGAGTCCGCAGGAAAACAGAGAGGGCCAAATTGTCTGGGGCATTTGAAGGGGTTCCAGGAGGCAGTGAGGACCAGCATCACTTTTCCCCGCTGGCACCTTTGCTGTGGCAGCAAAAGCTGGACGATTGTCTTTTTTGCTCCTGAGGCACCCGAGAGTGAAAACAGGTGCTTTTGAGGATGGAGTCCGCAGGAAAGCAGAGAGGGCCAAATTGTCTGGGGCATTTGAAGGGGTTCCAGGAGGCAGTGAGGACCAGCATCGCTTTTCCCCACTGGCACATTTGCTGTGGCAGCAAAAGCTGGACGTTTGTCTTTTTTGCTCCGGAGGCTGCCGAGAGTGAAAACAGGTGCTTTTGAGGATGGAGTCCGCAGGAAAGCAGAGAGGGCCAAATTGTCTGGGGCATTTGAAGGGGTTCCAGGAGGCAGTGAGGACCAGCATCACTTTTCCCCGCTGGCACCTTTGCTGTGGCAGCAAAAGCTGGACATTTGTCTTTTTTGCTCTAAACACCGCCGAAAGAGAAAACAGGTGCTTTTGAGGATGGAGTCCGCAGGAAAACAGAGAGGGCCAAATTGTCTGGGGCATTTGAAGGGGTTCCAGGAGGCAGTGAGGACCAGCATCACTTTTCCCGGCTGGCACCTTTGCTGTGGCAGCAAAAGCTGGACGATTGTCTTTTTTGCTCCTGAGGCTGCCGAGAGTGAAAACAGGTGCTTTTGAGGATGGAGTCCGCAGGAAAGCAGAGAGGGCCAAATTGTCTGGGGCATTTGAAGGGGTTCCAGGAGGCAGTGAGGACCAGCATCACTTTTCCCCACTGGCACCTTTGCTGTGGCAGCAAAAGCTGGACGTTTGTCTTTTCTGCTCCGGAGGCTGCCGAGAGTGAAAACAGGTGCTTTTGAGGATGGAGTCCGCAGGAAAGCAGAGAGGGCCAAATTGTCTGGGGCATTTGAAGGGGTTCCAGGAGGCAGTAAGGACCAGCATCACTTTTCCCCGCTGGCACCTTTGCTGTGGCAGCAAAAGCTGGACGTTTGTCTTTTTTGCTCCGGAGGCTGCCGAGAGTGAAAACAGGTGCTTTTGAGGATGGAGTCCGCAGGAAAGCAGAGAGGGCCAAATTGTCTGGGGCATTTGAAGGGGTTCCAGGAGGCAGTGAGGACCAGCATCACTTTTCCCCGCTGGCACCTTTGCTGTGGCAGCAAAAGCTGGACGTTTGTCTTTTTTGCTCCGGAGGCTGCCGAGAGTGAAAACAGGTGCTTTTGAGGATGGAGTCCGCAGGAAAGCAGAGAGGGCCAAATTGTCTGGGGCATTTGAAGGGGTTCCAGGAGGCAGTGAGGACCAGCATCACTTTTCCCCGCTGCAACCTTTGCTGTGGCAGCAAAAGCTGGACATTTGTCTTTTTTGCTCTAAACACCGCCGAAAGAGAAAACAGGTGCTTTTGAGGATGGAGTCCGCAGGAAAACAGAGAGGGCCAAATTGTCTGGGGCATTTGAAGGGGTTCCAGGAGGCAGTGAGGACCAGCATCACTTTTCCCCGCTGGCACCTTTGCTGTGGCAGCAAAAGCTGGACGATTGTCTTTTTTGCTCCTGAGGCACCCGAGAGTGAAAACAGGTGCTTTTGAGGATGGAGTCCGCAGGAAAGCAGAGAGGGCCAAATTGTCTGGGGCATTTGAAGGGGTTCCAGGAGGCAGTGAGGACCAGCATCGCTTTTCCCCACTGGCACATTTGCTGTGGCAGCAAAAGCTGGACGTTTGTCTTTTTTGCTCCGGAGGCTGCCGAGAGTGAAAACAGGTGCTTTTGAGGATGGAGTCCGCAGGAAAGCAGAGAGGGCCAAATTGTCTGGGGCATTTGAAGGGGTTCCAGGAGGCAGTGAGGACCAGCATCACTTTTCCCCGCTGGCACCTTTGCTGTGGCAGCAAAAGCTGGACATTTGTCTTTTTTGCTCTAAACACCGCCGAAAGAGAAAACAGGTGCTTTTGAGGATGGAGTCCGCAGGAAAACAGAGAGGGCCAAATTGTCTGGGGCATTTGAAGGGGTTCCAGGAGGCAGTGAGGACCAGCATCACTTTTCCCGGCTGGCACCTTTGCTGTGGCAGCAAAAGCTGGACGATTGTCTTTTTTGCTCCTGAGGCTGCCGAGAGTGAAAACAGGTGCTTTTGAGGATGGAGTCCGCAGGAAAGCAGAGAGGGCCAAATTGTCTGGGGCATTTGAAGGGGTTCCAGGAGGCAGTGAGGACCAGCATCACTTTTCCCCACTGGCACCTTTGCTGTGGCAGCAAAAGCTGGACGTTTGTCTTTTCTGCTCCGGAGGCTGCCGAGAGTGAAAACAGGTGCTTTTGAGGATGGAGTCCGCAGGAAAGCAGAGAGGGCCAAATTGTCTGGGGCATTTGAAGGGGTTCCAGGAGGCAGTAAGGACCAGCATCACTTTTCCCCGCTGGCACCTTTGCTGTGGCAGCAAAAGCTGGACGTTTGTCTTTTTTGCTCCGGAGGCTGCCGAGAGTGAAAACAGGTGCTTTTGAGGATGGAGTCCGCAGGAAAGCAGAGAGGGCCAAATTGTCTGGGGCATTTGAAGGGGTTCCAGGAGGCAGTGAGGACCAGCATCACTTTTCCCCGCTGGCACCTTTGCTGTGGCAGCAAAAGCTGGACATTTGTCTTTTTTGCTCTAAACACCGCCGAAAGGGAAAACAGGTGCTTTTGAGGATGGAGTCCGCAGGAAAACAGAGAGGGCCAAATTGTCTGGGGCATTTGAAGGGGTTCCAGGAGGCAGTGAGGACCAGCATCACTTTTCCCCGCTGGCACCTTTGCTGTGGCAGCAAAAGCTGGACGATTGTCTTTTTTGCTCCTGAGGCAGCCGAGAGTGAAATCAGGTGCTTTTGAGGATGGAGTCCGCAGGAAAGCAGAGAGGGCCAAATTGTCTGGGGCATTTGAAGGGGTTCCAGGAGGCAGTGAGGACCAGCATCACTTTTCCCCGCTGGCACCTTTGCTGTGGCAGCAAAAGCTGGACGTTTGTCTTTTTTGCTCCGGAGGCTGCCGAGAGTGAAAACAGGTGCTTTTGAGGATGGAGTCCGCAGGAAAGCAGAGAGGGCCAAATTGTCTGGGGCATTTGAAGGGGTTCCAGGAGGCAGTGAGGACCAGCATCACTTTTCCCCGCTGCCACCTTTGCTGTGGCAGCAAAAGCTGGATGTTTGTCTTTTTTGCTCCGAAGGCTGCCAAGAGTGAAAACAGGTGCTTTTCAGGATGGAGTCCGCAGGAAAGCAGAGAGGGCCAAATTGTCTGGGGCATTTGAAGGGGTTCCAGGAGGCAGTGAGGACCAGCATCACTTTTCCCCGCTGGCACCTTTGCTGTGGCAGCAAAAGCTGGACGTTTGTCTTTTTTGCTCTGGAGGCTGCCGAGAGTGAAAACAGGTGCTTTTGAGGATGGAGTCCGCAGGAAAGCAGAGAGGGCCAAATTGTCTGGGGCATTTGAAGGGGTTCCAGGAGGCAGTGAGGACCAGCATCACTTTTCCCCGCTGGCACCTTTGCTGTGGCAGCAAAAGCTGGACGTTTGTCTTTTTTGCTCCAGAGGCAGCCGAGAGTGAAAACAGGTGCTTTTGAGGATGGAGTCCGCAGGAAAGCAGAGAGGGCCAAATTGTCTGGGGCATTTGAAGGGGTTCCAGGAGGCAGTGAGGACCAGCATCACTTTTCCCCGCTGGCACCTTTGCTGTGGCAGCAAAAGCTGGACGTTTGTCTTTTTTGCTCCTGAGGCAGCCGAGAGTGAAAACAGGTGCTTTTGAGGATGGAGTCCGCAGGAAAGCAGAGAGGGCCAAATTGTCTGGGGCATTTGAAGGGGTTCCAGGAGGCAGTGAGGACCAGCATCACTTTTGCCCGCTGGCACCTTTGCTGTGGCAGCAAAAGTTGGACGTTTGTCTTTTTTCCTCCGGAGGCTGCCGAAAGCGAAAACAGGTGCTTTTGAGGATGGAGTCCGCAGGAAAGCAGAGAGGGCCAAATTGTCTGGGGCATTTGAAGGGGTTCCAGGAGGCAGTGAGGACCAGCATCACTTTTCCCCGCTGGCACCTTTGCTGTGGCAGCAAAAGCTGGACGATTGTCTTTTTTGCTCCTGAGGCAGCCGAGAGTGAAAACAGGTGCTTTTGAGGATGGACTCTGCAGGAAAGCAGAGAGGGCCAAATTGTCTGGGGCATTTTAAGGGGTTCCAGGAGGCAGTGAGGACCAGCATCACTTTTCCCCACTGGCACCTTTGCTGTGGCAGCAAAAGCTGGACGTTTGTCTTTTCTGCTCCCGAGGCTGCCGAGAGTGAAAACAGGTGCTTTTGAGGATGGAGTCCGCAGGAAAGCAGAGAGGGCCAAATTGTCTGGGGCATTTGAAGGGGTTCCAGGAGGCAGTAAGGACCAGCATCACTTTTCCCCGCTGGCACCTTTGCTGTGGCAGCAAAAGCTGGACGTTTGTCTTTTTTGCTCCGGAGGCTGCCGAGAGTGAAAACAGGTGCTTTTGAGGATGGAGTCCGCAGGAAAGCAGAGAGGGCCAAATTGTCTGGGGCATTTGAAGGGGTTCCAGGAGGCAGTAAGGACCAGCATCACTTTTCCCCGCTGGCACCTTTGCTGTGGCAGCAAAAGCTGGACGTTTGTCTTTTTTGCTCCGGAGGCTGCCGAGAGTGAAAACAGGTGCTTTTGAGGATGGAGTCCGCAGGAAAGCAGAGAGGGCCAAATTGTCTGGGGCATTTGAAGGGGTTCCAGGAGGCAGTGAGGACCAGCATCACTTTTCCCCGCTGGCACCTTTGCTGTGGCAGCAAAAGCTGGACGTTTGTCTTTTTTGCTCTGGAGGCTGCCGAGAGTGAAAACAGGTGCTTTTGAGGATGGAGTCCGCAGGAAAGCAGAGAGGGCCAAATTGTCTGGGGCATTTGAAGGGGTTCCAGGAGGCAGTGAGGACCAGCATCACTTTTCCCCGCTGGCACCTTTGCTGTGGCAGCAAAAGCTGGACGTTTGTCTTTTTTGCTCCGGAGGCACCCGAGAGTGAAAACAGGTGCTTTTGAGGATGGAGTCCGCAGGAAAGCAGAGAGGGCCAAATTGTCTGGGGCATTTGAAGGGGTTCCAGGAGGCAGTGAGGACCAGCATCACTTTTCCCCGCTGGCACCTTTGCTGTGGCAGCAAAAGCTGGACGTTTGTCTTTTTTGCTCCTGAGGCAGCCGAGAGTGAAAACAGGTGCTTTTGAGGATGGAGTCCGCAGGAAAGCAGAGAGGGCCAAATTGTCTGGGGCATTTGAAGGGGTTCCAGGAGGCAGTGAGGACCAGCATCACTTTTCCCCGCTGGCACCTTTGCTGTGGCAGCAAAAGCTGGACGTTTGTCTTTTTTGCTCCGGAGGCTGCCGAAAGCGAAAACAGGTGCTTTTGAGGATGGAGTCCGCAGGAAAGCAGAGAGGGCCAAATTGTCTGGGGCATTTGAAGGGGTTCAAGGAGGCAGTGAGGACCAGCATCACTTTTCCCCGCTGGCACCTTTGCTGTGGCAGCAAAAGCTGGACGATTGTCTTTTTTGCTCCTGAGGCAGACGAGAGTGAAAACAGGTGCTTTTGAGGATGGACTCTGCAGGAAAGCAGAGAGGGCCAAATTGTCTGGGGCATTTGAAGGGGTTCCAGGAGGCAGTGAGGACCAGCATCACTTTTCCCCACTGGCACCTTTGCTGTGGCAGCAAAAGCTGGACGTTTGTCTTTTCTGCTCCCGAGGCTGCCGAGAGTGAAAACAGGTGCTTTTGAGGATGGTGTCCGCAGGAAAGCAGAGAGGGCCAAATTGTCTGGGGCATTTGAAGGGGTTCCAGGAGGCAGTAAGGACCAGCATCACTTTTCCCCGCTGGCACCTTTGCTGTGGCAGCAAAAGCTGGACGTTTGTCTTTTTTGCTCCGGAGGCTGCCGAGAGTGAAAACAGGTGCTTTTGAGGATGGAGTCCGCAGGAAAGCAGAGAGGGCCAAATTGTCTGGGGCATTTGAAGGGGTTCCAGGAGGCAGTAAGGACCAGCATCACTTTTCCCCGCTGCCACCTTTGCTGTGGCAGCAAAAGCTGGACGTTTGTCTTTTTTGCTCCGGAGGCTGCCGAGAGTGAAAACAGGTGCTTTTGAGGATGGAGTCCGCAGGAAAGCAGAGAGGGCCAAATTGTCTGGGGCATTTGAAGGGGTTCCAGGAGGCAGTGAGGACCAGCATCACTTTTCCCCGCTGGCACCTTTGCTGTGGCAGCAAAAGCTGGACGTTTGTCTTTTTTGCTCCGGAGGCTGCCGAAAGCGAAAACAGGTGCTTTTGAGGATGGAGTCCGCAGGAAAGCAGAGAGGGCCAAATTGTCTGGGGCATTTGAAGGGGTTCAAGGAGGCAGTGAGGACCAGCATCACTTTTCCCCGCTGGCACCTTTGCTGTGGCAGCAAAAGCTGGACGATTGTCTTTTTTGCTCCTGAGGCAGACGAGAGTGAAAACAGGTGCTTTTGAGGATGGACTCTGCAGGAAAGCAGAGAGGGCCAAATTGTCTGGGGCATTTGAAGGGGTTCCAGGAGGCAGTGAGGACCAGCATCACTTTTCCCCACTGGCACCTTTGCTGTGGCAGCAAAAGCTGGACGTTTGTCTTTTCTGCTCCCGAGGCTGCCGAGAGTGAAAACAGGTGCTTTTGAGGATGGAGTCCGCAGGAAAGCAGAGAGGGCCAAATTGTCTGGGGCATTTGAAGGGGTTCCAGGAGGCAGTAAGGACCAGCATCACTTTTCCCCGCTGGCACCTTTGCTGTGGCAGCAAAAGCTGGACGTTTGTCTTTTTTGCTCCGGAGGCTGCCGAGAGTGAAAACAGGTGCTTTTGAGGATGGAGTCCGCAGGAAAGCAGAGAGGGCCAAATTGTCTGGGGCATTTGAAGGGGTTCCAGGAGGCAGTAAGGACCAGCATCACTTTTCCCCGCTGCCACCTTTGCTGTGGCAGCAAAAGCTGGACGTTTGTCTTTTTTGCTCCGGAGGCTGCCGAGAGTGAAAACAGGTGCTTTTGAGGATGGAGTCCGCAGGAAAGCAGAGAGGGCCAAATTGTCTGGGGCATTTGAAGGGGTTCCAGGAGGCAGTGAGGACCAGCATCACTTTTCCCCGCTGGCACCTTTGCTGTGGAGGCAAAAGCTGGACGTTTGTCTTTTTTGCTCTAAACACCGCCGAAAGCGAAAACAGGTGCTTTTGAGGATGGAGTCCGCAGGAAAGCAGAGAGGACCAAATTGCCTGGGGCATTTGAAAGGGTTCCAGGAGGCAGTGAGGACCAGCATCACTTTTCCCCGCTGGCACCTTTGCTGTGGCAGCAAAAGCTGGACGTTTGTCTTTTTTGCTCCTGAGGCAGCCGAGAGTGAAAACAGCTTCTTTTGAGGATGGAGTCCGCAGGAAAGCAGAGAGGGCCAAATTGTCTGGGGCATTTGAAGGGGTTCCAGGAGGCAGTGAGGACCAGCATCACTTTTCCCCACTGGCACCTTTGCTGTGGCAGCAAAAGCTGGACGTTTGTCTTTTCTGCTCCGGAGGCTGCCCAGAGTGAAAACAGGTGCTTTTGAGGATGGAGTCCGCAGGAAAGCAGAGAGGGCCAAATTGTCTGGGGCATTTGAAGGGGTTCCAGGAGGCAGTAAGGACCAGCATCACTTTTCCCCGCTGGCACCTTTGCTGTGGCAGCAAAAGCTGGACGTTTGTCTTTTTTGCTCCGGAGGCTGCCGAGAGTGAAAACAGGTGCTTTTGAGGATGGAGTCCGCAGGAAAGCAGAGAGGGCCAAATTGTCTGGGGCATTTGAAGGGGTTCCAGGAGGCAGTGAGGACCAGCATCACTTTTCCCCGCTGGCACCTTTGCTGTGGAGGCAAAAGCTGGACGTTTGTCTTTTTTGCTCTAAACACCGCCGAAAGCGAAAACAGGTTCTTTTGAGGATGCAGTCCGCAGGAAAGCAGAGAGGACCAAATTGCCTGGGGCATTTGAAGGGGTTCCAGGAGGCAGTGAGGACCAGCATCACTTTTCCCCGCTGGCACCTTTGCTGTGGCAGCAAAAGCTGGACGTTTGTCTTTTTTGCTCCTGAGGCAGCCGAGAGTGAAAACAGGTGCTTTTGAGGATGGAGTCCGCAGGAAAGCAGAGAGGGCCAAATTGTCTGGGGCATTTGAAGGGGTTCCAGGAGGCAGTGAGGACCAGCATCACTTTTCCCCGCTGGCACCTTTGCTGTGGCAGCAAAAGCTGGACATTTGTCTTTTTTGCTCTAAACTCCGCCGAAAGAGAAAACAGGTGCTTTTGAGGATGGAGTCCGCAGGAAAACAGAGAGGGCCAAATTGTCTGGGGCATTTGAAGGGGTTCCAGGAGGCAGTGAGGACCAGCATCACTTTTCCCCGCTGGCACCTTTGCTGTGGCAGCAAAAGCTGGACGTTTGTCTATTTTGCTCCAAACAGCGGCGAAAGTGAAAACAGGTGCTTTTGAGGATAGAGTCCGCAGGAAAGCAGAGAGGGCCAAATTGTCTGGGGCATTTGAAGGGGTTCCAGGAGGCAGTGAGGACCAGCATCACTTTTCCCCGCTGGCACCTTTGCTGTGGCAGCAAAAGCTGGACGTTTGTCTTTTTTGCTCCGGAGGCTGCCGAGAGTGAAAACAGGTGCTTTTGAGGATGGAGTCCGCAGGAAAGCAGAGAGGGCCAAATTGTCTGGGGCATTTGAAGGGGTTCCAGGAGGCAGTGAGGACCAGCATCACTTTTCCCCGCTGGCACCTTTGCTGTGGCAGCAAAAGCTGGACGTTTGTCTTTTTTGCTCCTGAGGCAGCCGAGAGTGAAAACAGGTGCTTTTGAGGATGGAGTCCGCAGGAAAGCAGAGAGGGCCAAATTGTCTGGGGCATTTGAAGGGGTTCCAGGAGGCAGTGAGGACCAGCATCACTTTTCCCCGCTGGCACCTTTGCTGTGGCAGCAAAAGCTGGACGTTTGTCTTTTTTGCTCCGGAGGCTGCCGAAAGCGAAAACAGGTGCTTTTGAGGATGGAGTCCGCAGGAAAGCAGAGAGGGCCAAATTGTCTGGGGCATTTGAAGGGGTTCAAGGAGGCAGTGAGGACCAGCATCACTTTTCCCCGCTGGCACCTTTGCTGTGGCAGCAAAAGCTGGACGATTGTCTTTTTTGCTCCTGAGGCAGCCGAGAGTGAAAACAGGTGCTTTTGAGGATGGACTCTGCAGGAAAGCAGAGAGGGCCAAATTGTCTGGGGCATTTGAAGGGGTTCCAGGAGGCAGTGAGGACCAGCATCACTTTTCCCCACTGGCACCTTTGCTGTGGCAGCAAAAGCTGGACGTTTGTCTTTTCTGCTCCCGAGGCTGCCGAGAGTGAAAACAGGTGCTTTTGAGGATGGAGTCCGCAGGAAAGCAGAGAGGGCCAAATTGTCTGGGGCATTTGAAGGGGTTCCAGGAGGCAGTAAGGACCAGCATCACTTTTCCCCGCTGGCACCTTTGCTGTGGCAGCAAAAGCTGGACGTTTGTCTTTTTTGCTCCGGAGGCTGCCGAGAGTGAAAACAGGTGCTTTTGAGGATGGAGTCCGCAGGAAAGCAGAGAGGGCCAAATTGTCTGGGGCATTTGAAGGGGTTCCAGGAGGCAGTAAGGACCAGCATCACTTTTCCCCGCTGCCACCTTTGCTGTGGCAGCAAAAGCTGGACGTTTGTCTTTTTTGCTCCGGAGGCTGCCGAGAGTGAAAACAGGTGCTTTTGAGGATGGAGTCCGCAGGAAAGCAGAGAGGGCCAAATTGTCTGGGGCATTTGAAGGGGTTCCAGGAGGCAGTGAGGACCAGCATCACTTTTCCCCGCTGGCACCTTTGCTGTGGAGGCAAAAGCTGGACGTTTGTCTTTTTTGCTCTAAACACCGCCGAAAGCGAAAACAGGTGCTTTTGAGGATGGAGTCCGCAGGAAAGCAGAGAGGACCAAATTGCCTGGGGCATTTGAAAGGGTTCCAGGAGGCAGTGAGGACCAGCATCACTTTTCCCCGCTGGCACATTTGCTGTGGCAGCAAAAGCTGGACGTTTGTCTTTTTTGCTCCTGAGGCAGCCGAGAGTGAAAACAGCTTCTTTTGAGGATGGAGTCCGCAGGAAAGCAGAGAGGGCCAAATTGTCTGGGGCATTTGAAGGGGTTCCAGGAGGCAGTGAGGACCAGCATCACTTTTCCCCACTGGCACCTTTGCTGTGGCAGCAAAAGCTGGACGTTTGTCTTTTCTGCTCCGGAGGCTGCCCAGAGTAAAAACAGGTGCTTTTGAGGATGGAGTCCGCAGGAAAGCAGAGAGGGCCAAATTGTCTGGGGCATTTGAAGGGGTTCCAGGAGGCAGTAAGGACCAGCATCACTTTTCCCCGCTGGCACCTTTGCTGTGGCAGCAAAAGCTGGACGTTTGTCTTTTTTGCTCCGGAGGCTGCCGAGAGTGAAAACAGGTGCTTTTGAGGATGGAGTCCGCAGGAAAGCAGAGAGGGCCAAATTGTCTGGGGCATTTGAAGGGGTTCCAGGAGGCAGTGAGGACCAGCATCACTTTTCCCCGCTGGCACCTTTGCTGTGGAGGCAAAAGCTGGACGTTTGTCTTTTTTGCTCTAAACACCGCCGAAAGCGAAAACAGGTTTCTTTTGAGGATGCAGTCCGCAGGAAAGCAGAGAGGACCAAATTGCCTGGGGCATTTGAAGGGGTTCCAGGAGGCAGTGAGGACCAGCATCACTTTTCCCCGCTGGCACCTTTGCTGTGGCAGCAAAAGCTGGACGTTTGTCTTTTTTGCTCCTGAGGCAGCCGAGAGTGAAAACAGGTGCTTTTGAGGATGGAGTCCGCAGGAAAGCAGAGAGGGCCAAATTGTCTGGGGCATTTGAAGGGGTTCCAGGAGGCAGTGAGGACCAGCATCACTTTTCCCCGCTGGCACCTTTGCTGTGGCAGCAAAAGCTGGACATTTGTCTTTTTTGCTCTAAACTCCGCCGAAAGAGAAAACAGGTGCTTTTGAGGATGGAGTCCGCAGGAAAACAGAGAGGGCCAAATTGTCTGGGGCATTTGAAGGGGTTCCAGGAGGCAGTGAGGACCAGCATCACTTTTCCCCGCTGGCACCTTTGCTGTGGCAGCAAAAGCTGGACGTTTGTCTATTTTGCTCCAAACAGCGGCGAAAGTGAAAACAGGTGCTTTTGAGGATAGAGTCCGCAGGAAAGCAGAGAGGGCCAAATTGTCTGGAGCATTTAAAGGGGTTCAAAGAGGCAGTGAGGACCAGCATCACTTTTCCCCACTGGCACCTTTGCTGTGGCAGCAAAAGCTGGACGTTTGTCTTTTTTGCTCCAAACAGCACCGAAAGCGAAAAAAGGTGCTTTTGAGGATGGAGTCCGCAGGAAAGCAGAGAGGGCCAAATTGTCTGGGGCATTTGAAGGGGTTCCAGGAGGCAGTGAGGACCAGCATCACTTTTCCCCGCTGGCACCTTTGCTGTGGCAGCAAAAGCTGGACGTTTGTCTTTTTTGCTCCGGAGGCTGCCGAGAGTGAAAACAGGTGCTTTTGAGGATGGAGTCCGCAGGAAAGCAGAGAGGGCCAAATTGTCTGGGGCATTTGAAGGGGTTCCAGGAGGCAGTGAGGACCAGCATCACTTTTCCCCGCTGGCACCTTTGCTGTGGAGGCAAAAGCTGGACGTTTGTCTTTTTTGCTCTAAACACCGCCGAAAGCGAAAACAGGTGCTTTTGAGGATGGAGTCCGCAGGAAAGCAGAGAGGACCAAATTGCCTGGGGCATTTGAAAGGGTTCCAGGAGGCAGTGAGGACCAGCATCACTTTTCCCCGCTGGCACATTTGCTGTGGCAGCAAAAGCTGGACGTTTGTCTTTTTTGCTCCTGAGGCAGCCGAGAGTGAAAACAGCTTCTTTTGAGGATGGAGTCCGCAGGAAAGCAGAGAGGGCCCAAATTGTCTGGGGCATTTGAAGGGGTTCCAGGAGGCAGTGAGGACCAGCATCACTTTTCCCCACTGGCACCTTTGCTGTGGCAGCAAAAGCTGGACGTTTGTCTTTTCTGCTCCGGAGGCTGCCCAGAGTAAAAACAGGTGCTTTTGAGGATGGAGTCCGCAGGAAAGCAGAGAGGGCCAAATTGTCTGGGGCATTTGAAGGGGTTCCAGGAGGCAGTAAGGACCAGCATCACTTTTCCCCGCTGGCACCTTTGCTGTGGCAGCAAAAGCTGGACGTTTGTCTTTTTTGCTCCGGAGGCTGCCGAGAGTGAAAACAGGTGCTTTTGAGGATGGAGTCCGCAGGAAAGCAGAGAGGGCCAAATTGTCTGGGGCATTTGAAGGGGTTCCAGGAGGCAGTGAGGACCAGCATCACTTTCCCCGCTGGCACCTTTGCTGTGGAGGCAAAAGCTGGACGTTTGTCTTTTTTGCTCTAAACACCGCCGAAAGCGAAAACAGGTTCTTTTGAGGATGCAGTCCGCAGGAAAGCAGAGAGGACCAAATTGCCTGGGGCATTTGAAGGGGTTCCAGGAGGCAGTGAGGACCAGCATCACTTTTCCCCGCTGGCACCTTTGCTGTGGCAGCAAAAGCTGGACGTTTGTCTTTTTTGCTCCTGAGGCAGCCGAGAGTGAAAACAGGTGCTTTTGAGGATGGAGTCCGCAGGAAAGCAGAGAGGGCCAAATTGTCTGGGGCATTTGAAGGGGTTCCAGGAGGCAGTGAGGACCAGCATCACTTTTCCCCGCTGGCACCTTTGCTGTGGCAGCAAAAGCTGGACATTTGTCTTTTTTGCTCTAAACTCCGCCGAAAGAGAAAACAGGTGCTTTTGAGGATGGAGTCCGCAGGAAAACAGAGAGGGCCAAATTGTCTGGGGCATTTGAAGGGGTTCCAGGAGGCAGTGAGGACCAGCATCACTTTTCCCCGCTGGCACCTTTGCTGTGGCAGCAAAAGCTGGACGTTTGTCTATTTTGCTCCAAACAGCGGCGAAAGTGAAAACAGGTGCTTTTGAGGATAGAGTCCGCAGGAAAGCAGAGAGGGCCAAATTGTCTGGAGCATTTAAAGGGGTTCAAAGAGGCAGTGAGGACCAGCATCACTTTTCCCCACTGGCACCTTTGCTGTGGCAGCAAAAGCTGGACGTTTGTCTTTTTTGCTCCAAACAGCACCGAAAGCGAAAAAAGGTGCTTTTGAGGATGGAGTCCGCAGGAAAGCAGAGAGGGCCAAATTGTCTGGGGCATTTGAAGGGGTTCCAGGAGGCAGTGAGGACCAGCATCACTTTTCCCCGCTGGCACCTTTGCTGTGGCAGCAAAAGCTGGACGTTTGTCTTTTTTGCTCCGGAGGCTGCCGAGAGTGAAAACAGGTGCTTTTGAGGATGGAGTCCGCAGGAAAGCAGAGAGGGCCAAATTGTCTGGGGCATTTGAAGGGGTTCCAGGAGGCAGTGAGGACCAGCATCACTTTTCCCCGCTGGCACCTTTGCTGTGGCAGCAAAAGCTGGACGTTTGTCTTTTTTGCTCCTGAGGCAGCCGAGAGTAAAAACAGGTGCTTTTGAGGATGGAGTCCGCAGGAAAGCAGAGAGGGCCAAATTGTCTGGGGCATTTGAAGGGGTTCCAGGAGGCAGTGAGGACCAGCATCACTTTTCCCCGCTGGCACCTTTGCTGTGGCAGCAAAAGCTGGACGTTTGTCTTTTTTGCTCCGGAGGCTGCCGAAAGCGAAAACAGGTGCTTTTGAGGATGGAGTCCGCAGGAAAGCAGAGAGGGCCAAATTGTCTGGGGCATTTGAAGGGGTTCAAGGAGGCAGTGAGGACCAGCATCACTTTTCCCCGCTGGCACCTTTGCTGTGGCAGCAAAAGCTGGACGATTGTCTTTTTTGCTCCTGAGGCAGCCGAGAGTGAAAACAGGTGCTTTTGAGGATGGACTCTGCAGGAAAGCAGAGAGGGCCAAATTGTCTGGGGCATTTGAAGGGGTTCCAGGAGGCAGTGAGGACCAGCATCACTTTTCCCCACTTGCACCTTTGCTGTGGCAGCAAAAGCTGGACGTTTGTCTTTTCTGCTCCCGAGGCTGCCGAGAGTGAAAACAGGTGCTTTTGAGGATGGAGTCCGCAGGAAAGCAGAGAGGGCCAAATTGTCTGGGGCATTTGAAGGGGTTCCAGGAGGCAGTAAGGACCAGCATCACTTTTCCCCGCTGGCACCTTTGCTGTGGCAGCAAAAGCTGGACGTTTGTCTTTTTTGCTCCGGAGGCTGCCGAGAGTGAAAACAGGTGCTTTTGAGGATGGAGTCCGCAGGAAAGCAGAGAGGGCCAAATTGTCTGGGGTATTTGAAGGGGTTCCAGGAGGCAGTAAGGACCAGCATCACTTTTCCCCGCTGGCACCTTTGCTGTGGCAGCAAAAGCTGGACGTTTGTCTTTTTTGCTCCGGAGGCTGCCGAGAGTGAAAACAGGTGCTTTTGAGGATGGAGTCCGCAGGAAAGCAGAGAGGGCCAAATTGTCTGGGGCATTTGAAGGGGTTCCAGGAGGCAGTGAGGACCAGCATCACTTTTCCCCGCTGGCACCTTTGCTGTGGAGGCAAAAGCTGGACGTTTGTCTTTTTTGCTCTAAACACCGCCGAAAGCGAAAACAGGTGCTTTTGAGGATGGAGTCCGCAGGAAAGCAGAGAGGACCAAATTGCCTGGGGCATTTGAAAGGGTTCCAGGAGGCAGTGAGGACCAGCATCACTTTTCCCCGCTGGCACCTTTGCTGTGGCAGTAAAAGCTGGACGTTTGTCTTTCTTGCTCCTGAGGCAGCCGAGAGTGAAAACAGCTTCTTTTGAGGATGGAGTCCGCAGGAAAGCAGAGAGGGCCAAATTGTCTGGGGCATTTGAAGGGGTTCCAGGAGGCAGTGAGGACCAGCATCACTTTTCCCCGCTGGCACCTTTGCTGTGGCAGCAAAAGCTGGACGTTTGTCTTTTCTGCTCTGGAGGCTACCCAGAGTGAAAACAGGTGCTTTTGAGGATGGAGTCCGCAGGAAAGCAGAGAGGGCCAAATTGTCTGGGGCATTTGAAGGGGTTCCAGGAGGCAGTGAGGACCAGCATCACTTTTCCCCGCTGGCACCTTTGCTGTGGAGGCAAAAGCTGGACGTTTGTCTTTTTTGCTCTAAACAGCGCCGAAAGCGAAAACAGGTGCTTTTGAGGATGGAGTCCGCAGGAAAGCAGAGAGGACCAAATTGCCTGGGGCATTTGAAGGGGTTCCAGGAGGCAGTGAGGACCAGCATCACTTTTCCCCGCTGGCACCTTTGCTGTGGCAGCAAAAGCTGGACGTTTGTCTTTTTTGCTCCTGAGGCTGCCGAGAGTGAAAACAGGTGCTTTTGAGGATGGAGTCCGCAGGAAAGCAGAGAGGGCCAAATTGTCTGGGGCATTTGAAGGGGTTCCAGGAGGCAGTGAGGACCAGCATCACTTTTCCCCGCTGGCACCTTTGCTGTGGCAGCAAAAGCTGGACATTTGTCTTTTTTGCTCTAAACTACGCCGAAAGAGAAAACAGGTGCTTTTGAGGATGGAGTCCGCAGGAAAACAGAGAGGGCCAAATTGTCTGGGGCATTTGAAGGGGTTCCAGGAGGCAGTGAGGACCAGCATCACTTTTCCCCGCTGGCACCTTTGCTGTGGCAGAAAAAGCTGGACGTTTGACTTTTTTGCTCCAGAGGGCGCCGAAAGTGAAAAAAGGTGCTTTTGAGGATGGAGTCCGCAGGAAAGCAGAGAGGGCCAAATTGTCTGGGGCATTTGAAGGGGTTCCAGGAGGCAGTGAGGACCAGCATCACTTTTCCCCGCTGGCACCTTTGCTGTGGCAGCAAAAGCTGGACGTTTGTCTATTTTGCTCCAAACAGCGGCGAAAGTGAAAACAGGTGCTTTTGAGGATAGAGTCCGCAGGAAAGCAGAGAGGGCCAAATTGTCTGGAGCATTTAAAGGGGTTCCAAGAGGCAGTGAGGACCAGCATCACTTTTCCCCGCTGGCACCATTGCTGTGGCAGCAAAAGCTGGACGTTTGTCTTTTTTGCTCCAAACAGCACCGAATGTGAAAAAAGGTGCTTTTGAGGATGGAGTCCGCAGGAAAGCAGAGAGGGCCAAATTGTCTGGGGCATTTGAAGGGGTTCCAGGAGGCAGTGAGGACCAGCATCACTTTTCCCCGCTGGCACCTTTGCTGTGGCAGCAAAAGCTGGACGTTTGTCTTTTTTGCTCCGGAGGCTGCCGAGAGTGAAAACAGGTGCTTTTGAGGATGGAGTCCGCAGGAAAGCAGAGAGGGCCAAATTGTCTGGGGCATTTGAAGGGGTTCCAGGAGGCAGTGAGGACCAGCATCACTTTTCCCCGCTGGCACCTTTGCTGTGGCAGCAAAAGCTGGACGTTTGTCTTTTTTGCTCCGGAGGCTGCCGAAAGCGAAAACAGGTGCTTTTGAGGATGGAGTCCGCAGGAAAGCAGAGAGGGCCAAATTGCCTGGGGCATTTGAAGGGGTTCCAGGAGGCAGTGAGGACTAGCATC
>NW_028127449.1:0-19376 GCF_965231255.1 Vanellus vanellus
AAGGGGTTCCAGGAGGCAGTGAGGACCAGCATCACTTTTCCCCGCTGGCACCTTTGCTGTGGCAGCAAAAGCTGGACGTTTGTCTTTTTTGCTCCAGACAGCGCCGAAACTGAAAAAAGGTGCTTTTGAGGATAAAGTCCTCAGGAAAGCAGAGAGGGCCAAATTGTCTGGCAGCACGAGCATTTGAAGGCGTTCCAGGAGGCAGTGAGAACCAGCATCACTTTTCCCCGCTGGCACCTTTGCTGTGGCAGCAGAAGCTGGACGTTTGTCTTTTTTGCTCCAGAGAGCGCCGAAAGTGAAAAAAGGTGCTTTTGAGGATAGAGTCCTCAGGAAAGCAGAGAGGGCCAAATTGTCTGGGGCATTTGAAGGCGTTCCAGGAGGCAGTGAGGAACCAGCATCACTTTTCCCCTGCTGGCACCTTTGCTGTGGCAAGCAAGGAAGCTGGACGTTTGTCTTTTTTTGCTCCAGAGAGCGCCGAAAGTGAAAAAAGGTGCTTTTGAGGATAGAGTCCTCAGGAAAGCAGAGAGGGCCAAATTGTCTGGGGCATTTGAAGGGGTTCCAGGAGGCAGTGAGAACCAGCATCACTTTTCCCCGCTGGCACCTTTGCTGTGGCAGCAAAGGCTGGACGTTTGTCTTTTTTGCTCCAGAGAGCGCCGAAAGTGAAAAAAGGTGCTTTTGAGGATAGAGTCCTCAGGAAAGCAGAGAGGGCCAAATTGTCTGGGGCATTTGAAGGGGTTCCAGGAGGCAGTGAGGACCAGCATCACTTTTCCCCGCTGGCACCTTTGCTGTGGCAGCAAAAGCTGGACGTTTGTCTTTTTTGCTCCAGAGAGCGCCGAAAGTGAAAAAAGGTGCTTTTGAGGATAGAGTCCTCAGGAAAGCAGAGAGGGCCAAATTGTCTGGGGCATTTGAAGGGGTTCCAGGAGGCAGTGAGGACCAGCATCACTTTTTCCCCGCTGGCACCCTTTGCTGTGGCAGCAAAAGCTGGACGTTTGTCTTTTTTGCTCCAGAGAGCGCCGAAAGTGAAAAAAGGTGCTTTTGAGGATAGAGTCCTCAGGAAAGCAGAGAGGGCCAAATTGTCTGGGGCATTTGAAGGGGTTCCAGGAGGCAGTGAGGACCAGCATCACTTTTCCCCGCTGGCACTTTTGCTGTGGCAGCAAAAGCTGGACGTTTGTCTTTTTTGCTCCAGAGAGCGCCGAAAGTGAAAAAAGGTGCTTTTGAGGATAGAGTCCTCAGGAAAGCAGAGAGGGCCAAATTGTCTGGGGCATTTGAAGGGGTTCCAGGAGGCAGTGAGAACCAGCATCACTTTTCCCCGCTGGCACTTTTGCTGTGGCAGCAAAAGCTGGACGTTTGTCTTTTTTGCTCCAGAGAGCGCCGAAAGTGAAAAAAGGTGCTTTTGAGGATAGAGTCCTCAGGAAAGCAGAGAGGGCCAAATTGTATGGGGCATTTGAAGGGGTTCCAGGAGGCAGTGAGAACCAGCATCACTTTTCCCCGCTGGCACTTTTGCTGTGGCAGCAAAAGCTGGACGTTTGTCTTTTTTGCTCCAGAGAGCGCCGAAAGTGAAAAAAGGTGCTTTTGAGGATAGAATCCTCAGGAAAGCAGAGAGGGCCAAATTGTCTGGGGCATTTGAAGGGGTTCCAGGAGGCAGTGAGGACCAGCATCACTTTTCCCCGCTGGCACCTTTGCTGTGGCAGCAAAAGCTGGACGTTTGTCTTTTTTGCTCCAGAGAGCGCCGAAAGTGAAAAAAGGTGCTTTTGAGGATAGAGTCCTCAGGAAAGCAGAGAGGGCCAAATTGTCTGGGGCATTTGAAGGGGTTCCAGGAGGCAGTGAGGACCAGCATCACTTTTCCCTGCTGGCACTTTTGCTGTGGCAGCAAAAGCTGGACGTTTGTCTTTTTTGCTCCAGAGAGCGCCGAAAGTGAAAAAAGGTGCTTTTGAGGATAGAGTCCTCAGGAAAGCAGAGAGGGCCAAATTGTCTGGGGCATTTGAAGGGGTTCCAGGAGGCAGTGAGGACCAGCATCACTTTTCCCCTCTGGCACTTTTTGCTGTGGCAGCAAAAGCTGGACGTTTGTCTTTTTTGCTCCAGAGAGCGCCGAAAGTGAAAAAAGGTGGTTTTGAGGATAGAGTCCTCAGGAAAGCAGAGAGGGCCAAATTGTCTGGGGCATTTGAAGGGGTTCCAGGAGGCAGTGAGGACCAGCATCACTTTTCCCCGCTGGCACTTTTGCTGTGGCAGCAAAAGCTGGACGTTTGTCTTTTTTGCTCCAGAGAGCGCCGAAAGTGAAAAAAGGTGCTTTTGAGGATAGAGTCCTCAGGAAAGCAGAGAGGGCCAAATTGTCTTAGGCATTTGAAGGGGTTCCAGGAGGCAGTGAGAACCAGCATCACTTTTCCCCGCTGGCACCTTTGCTGTGGCAGCAAAAGCTGGACGTTTGTCTTTTTTGCTCCAGAGAGCGCCGAAAGTGAAAAAAGGTGCTTTTGAGGATAGAGTCCTCAGGAAAGCAGAGAGGGCCAAATTGTCTGGGGCATTTGAAGGGGTTCCAGGAGGCAGTGAGAACCAGCATCACTTTTCCCCGCTGGCACTTTTGCTGTGGCAGCAAAAGCTGGACGTTTGTCTTTTTTGCTCCAGACAGCGCCGAAATTGAAAAAAGGTGCTTTTGCGGATAGAGTCCTCAGGAAAGCAGAGAGGGCCAAATTGTCTGGGGCATTTGAAGGGGTTCCAGGAGGCAGTGAGGACCAGCATCACTTTTCCCCGTTGGCACTTTTGCTGTGGCAGCAAAAGCTGGACGTTTGTCTTTTTTGCTCCAGAGAGCGCCGAAAGTGAAAAAAGGTGCTTTTGAGGATAGAGTCCTCAGGAAAGCAGAGAGGGCCAAATTGTCTGGGGCATTTGAAGGGGTTCCAGGAGGCAGTGAGAACCAGCATCACTTTTCCCCGCTGGCACCTTTGCTGTGGCAGCAAAGGCTGGACGTTTGTCTTTTTTGCTCCAGAGAGCGCCGAAAGTGAAAAAAGGTGCTTTTGAGGATAGAGTCCTCAGGAAAGCAGAGAGGGCCAAATTGTCTGGGGCATTTGAAGGGGTTCCAGGAGGCAGTGAGGACCAGCATCACTTTTCCCCGCTGGCACCTTTGCTGTGGCAGCAAAAGCTGGACGTTTGTCTTTTTTGCTCCAGAGAGCGCCGAAAGTGAAAAAAGGTGCTTTTGAGGATAGAGTCCTCAGGAAAGCAGAGAGGGCCAAATTGTCTGGGGCATTTGAAGGGGTTCCAGGAGGCAGTGAGAACCAGCATCACTTTTCCCCGCTGGCACTTTTGCTGTGGCAGCAAAAGCTGGACGTTTGTCTTTTTTGCTCCAGACAGCGCCGAAAGTGAAAAAAGGTGCTTTTGAGGATAGAGTCCTCAGGAAAGCAGAGAGGGCCAAATTGTCTGGGGCATTTGAAGGGGTTCCAGGAGGCAGTGAGGACCAGCATCACTTTTCCCCGTTGGCACTTTTGCTGTGGCAGCAAAAGCTGGACGTTTGTCTTTTTGCTCCAGAGAGCGCCGAAAGTGAAAAAAGGTGCTTTTGAGGATAGAGTCCTCAGGAAAGCAGAGAGGGCCAAATTGTCTGGGGCATTTGAAGGGGTTCCAGGAGGCAGTGAGGACCAGCATCACTTTTCCCCGCTGGCACCTTTGCTGTGGCAGCAAAAGCTGGACGTTTGTCTTTTTGCTCCAGACAGCGCCGAAACTGAAAAAAGGTGCTTTTGAGGATAAAGTCCTCAGGAAAGCAGAGAGGGCCAAATTGTCTGGGGCATTTGAAGGCGTTCCAGGAGGCAGTGAGAACCAGCATCACTTTTCCCCGCTGGCACCTTTGCTGTGGCAGCAGAAGCTGGACGTTTGTCTTTTTTGCTCCAGAGAGCGCCGAAAGTGAAAAAAGGTGCTTTTGAGGATAGAGTCCTCAGGAAAGCAGAGAGGGCCAAATTGTCTGGGGCATTTGAAGGCGTTCCAGGAGGCAGTGAGGACCAGCATCACTTTTCCCTGCTGGCACCTTTGCTGTGGCAGCAAAAGCTGGACGTTTGTCTTTTTTGCTCCAGACAGCGCCGAAAGTGAAAAAAGGTGCTTTTGAGGATAGAGTCCTCAGGAAAGCAGAGAGGGCCAAATTGTCTGGGGCATTTGAAGGGGTTCCAGGAGGCAGTGAGAACCAGCATCACTTTTCCCCGCTGGCACCTTTGCTGTGGCAGCAAAGGCTGGACGTTTGTCTTTTTTGCTCCAGAGAGCGCCGAAAGTGAAAAAAGGTGCTTTTGAGGATAGAGTCCTCAGGAAAGCAGAGAGGGCCAAATTGTCTGGGGCATTTGAAGGGGTTCCAGGAGGCAGTGAGGACCAGCATCACTTTTCCCCGCTGGCACCTTTGCTGTGGCAGCAAAAGCTGGACGTTTGTCTTTTTTGCTCCAGAGAGCGCCGAAAGTGAAAAAAGGTGCTTTTGAGGATAGAGTCCTCAGGAAAGCAGAGAGGGCCAAATTGTCTGGGGCATTTGAAGGGGTTCCAGGAGGCAGTGAGAACCAGCATCACTTTTCCCCGCTGGCACTTTTGCTGTGGCAGCAAAAGCTGGACGTTTGTCTTTTTTGCTCCAGACAGCGCCGAAAGTGAAAAAAGGTGCTTTTGAGGATAGAGTCCTCAGGAAAGCAGAGAGGGCCAAATTGTCTGGGGCATTTGAAGGGGTTCCAGGAGGCAGTGAGGACCAGCATCACTTTTCCCCGTTGGCACTTTTGCTGTGGCAGCAAAAGCTGGACGTTTGTCTTTTTTGCTCCAGACAGCGCCGAAACTGAAAAAAGGTGCTTTTGAGGATAAAGTCCTCAGGAAAGCAGAGAGGGCCAAATTGTCTGGGGCATTTGAAGGCGTTCCAGGAGGCAGTGAGAACCAGCATCACTTTTCCTTGCTGGCACTTTTGCTGTGGCAGCAGAAGCTGGACGTTTCACTTTTTTGCTCCAGAGAGCGCCGAAAGTGAAAAAAGGTGCTTTTGAGGATAGAGTCCTCAGGAAAGCAGAGAGGGCCAAATTGTCTGGGGCATTTGAAGGGGTTCCAGGAGGCAGTGAGGACCAGCATCACTTTTCCCCGCTGGCACCTTTGCTGTGGCAGCAAAGGCTGGACGTTTGTCTTTTTTGCTCCAGAGAGCGCCGAAAGTGAAAAAAGGTGCTTTTGAGGATAGAGTCCTCAGGAAAGCAGAGAGGGCCAAATTGTCTGGGGCATTTGAAGGGGTTCCAGGAGGCAGTGAGGACCAGCATCACTTTTCCCCGCTGGCACCTTTGCTGTGGCAGCAAAAGCTGGACGTTTGTCTTTTTTGCTCCAGAGAGCGCCGAAAGTGAAAAAAGGTGCTTTTGAGGATAGAGTCCTCAGGAAAGCAGAGAGGGCCAAATTGTCTGGGGCATTTGAAGGGGTTCCAGGAGGCAGTGAGAACCAGCATCACTTTTCCCCGCTGGCACTTTTGCTGTGGCAGCAAAAGCTGGACGTTTGTCTTTTTTGCTCCAGACAGCGCCGAAAGTGAAAAAAGGTGCTTTTGAGGATAGAGTCCTCAGGAAAGCAGAGAGGGCCAAATTGTCTGGGGCATTTGAAGGGGTTCCAGGAGGCAGTGAGGACCAGCATCACTTTTCCCCGTTGGCACTTTTGCTGTGGCAGCAAAAGCTGGACGTTTGTCTTTTTGCTCCAGAGAGCGCCGAAAGTGAAAAAAGGTGCTTTTGAGGATAGAGTCCTCAGGAAAGCAGAGAGGGCCAAATTGTCTGGGGCATTTGAAGGGGTTCCAGGAGGCAGTGAGGACCAGCATCACTTTTCCCCGCTGGCACCTTTGCTGTGGCAGCAAAAGCTGGACGTTTGTCTTTTTTGCTCCAGACAGCGCCGAAACTGAAAAAAGGTGCTTTTGAGGATAAAGTCCTCAGGAAAGCAGAGAGGGCCAAATTGTCTGGGGCATTTGAAGGCGTTCCAGGAGGCAGTGAGAACCAGCATCACTTTTCCCCGCTGGCACCTTTGCTGTGGCAGCAGAAGCTGGACGTTTGTCTTTTTTGCTCCAGAGAGCGCCGAAAGTGAAAAAAGGTGCTTTTGAGGATAGAGTCCTCAGGAAAGCAGAGAGGGCCAAATTGTCTGGGGCATTTGAAGGCGTTCCAGGAGGCAGTGAGGACCAGCATCACTTTTCCCTGCTGGCACCTTTGCTGTGGCAGCAAAAGCTGGACGTTTGTCTTTTTTGCTCCAGAGAGCGCCGAAAGTGAAAAAAGGTGCTTTTGAGGATAGAGTCCTCAGGAAAGCAGAGAGGGCCAAATTGTCTGGGGCATTTGAAGGGGTTCCAGGAGGCAGTGAGAACCAGCATCACTTTTCCCCGCTGGCACCTTTGCTGTGGCAGCAAAGGCTGGACGTTTGTCTTTTTTGCTCCAGAGAGCGCCGAAAGTGAAAAAAGGTGCTTTTGAGGATAGAGTCCTCAGGAAAGCAGAGAGGGCCAAATTGTCTGGGGCATTTGAAGGGGTTCCAGGAGGCAGTGAGGACCAGCATCACTTTTCCCCGCTGGCACCTTTGCTGTGGCAGCAAAAGCTGGACGTTTGTCTTTTTTGCTCCAGAGAGCGCCGAAAGTGAAAAAAGGTGCTTTTGAGGATAGAGTCCTCAGGAAAGCAGAGAGGGCCAAATTGTCTGGGGCATTTGAAGGGGTTCCAGGAGGCAGTGAGGACTAGCATCACTTTTCCCCGCTGGCACTTTTGCTGTGGCAGCAAAAGCTGGACGTTTGTCTTTTTTGCTCCAGAGAGCGCCGAAAGTGAAAAAAGGTGCTTTTGAGGATAGAGTCCTCAGGAAAGCAGAGAGGGCCAAATTGTCTGGGGCATTTGAAGGGGTTCCAGGAGGCAGTGAGAACCAGCATCACTTTTCCCCGCTGGCACTTTTGCTGTGGCAGCAAAAGCTGGACGTTTGTCTTTTTTGCTCCAGAGAGTGCCGAAAGTGAAAAAAGGTGCTTTTGAGGATAGAATCCTCAGGAAAGCAGAGAGGGCCAAATTGTCTGGGGCATTTGAAGGGGTTCCAGGAGGCAGTGAGAACCAGCATCACTTTTCCCCGCTGGCACTTTTGCTGTGGCAGCAAAAGCTGGACGTTTGTCTTTTTTGCTCCAGAGAGCGCCGAAAGTGAAAAAAGGTGCTTTTGAGGATAGAATCCTCAGGAAAGCAGAGAGGGCCAAATTGTCTGGGGCATTTGAAGGGGTTCCAGGAGGCAGTGAGGACCAGCATCACTTTTCCCCTCTGGCACCTTTGCTGTGGCAGCAAAAGCTGGACGTTTGTCTTTTTTGCTCCAGACAGCGCCGAAACTGAAAAAAGGTGCTTTTGAGGATAGAGTCCTCAGGAAAGCAGAGAGGGCCAAATTGTCTGGGGCATTTGAAGGCGTTCCAGGAGGCAGTGAGAACCAGCATCACTTTTCCTTGCTGGCACTTTTGCTGTGGCAGCAGAAGCTGGACGTTTGTCTTTTTTGCTCCAGAGAGCGCCGAAAGTGAAAAAAGGTGCTTTTGAGGATAGAGTCCTCAGGAAAGCAGAGAGGGCCAAATTGTCTGGGGCATTTGAAGGGGTTCCAGGAGGCAGTGAGGACCAGCATCACTTTTCCCCGCTGGCACTTTTGCTGTGGCAGCAAAAGCTGGACGTTTGTCTTTTTTGCTCCAGAGAGCGCCGAAAGTGAAAAAAGGTGCTTTTGAGGATAGAGTCCTCAGGAAAGCAGAGAGGGCCAAATTGTCTGGGGCATTTGAAGGGGTTCCAGGAGGCAGTGAGAACCAGCATCACTTTTCCCCGCTGGCACTTTTGCTGTGGCAGCAAAAGCTGGACGTTTGTCTTTTTTGCTCCAGAGAGCGCCGAAAGTGAAAAAAGGTGCTTTTGAGGATAGAGTCCTCAGGAAAGCAGAGAGGGCCAAATTGTCTGGGGCATTTGAAGGGGTTCCAGGAGGCAGTGAGATCCAGCATCACTTTTCCCCGCTGGCACTTTTGCTGTGGCAGCAAAAGCTGGACGTTTGTCTTTTTTGCTCCAGAGAGCGCCGAAAGTGAAAAAAGGTGCTTTTGAGGATAGAATCCTCAGGAAAGCAGAGAGGGCCAAATTGTCTGGGGCATTTGAAGGGGTTCCAGGAGGCAGTGAGGACCAGCATCACTTTTCCCCTCTGGCACCTTTGCTGTGGCAGCAAAAGCTGGACGTTTGTCTTTTTTGCTCCAGAGAGCGCCGAAAGTGAAAAAAGGTGCTTTTGAGGATAGAGTCCTCAGGAAAGCAGAGAGGGCCAAATTGTCTGGGGCTTTTGAAGGGGTTCCAGGAGGCAGTGAGAACCAGCATCACTTTTCCCCGCTGGCACTTTTGCTGTGGCAGCAAAAGCTGGACGTTTGTCTTTTTTGCTCCAGAGAGCGCCGAAATTGAAAAAAGGTGCTTTTGCGGATAGAGTCCTCAGGAAAGCAGAGAGGGCCAAATTGTCTGGGGCATTTGAAGGGGTTCCAGGAGGCAGTGAGAACCAGCATCACTTTTCCCCGCTGGCACCTTTGCTGTGGCAGCAAAGGCTGGACGTTTGTCTTTTTTGCTCCAGAGAGCGCCGAAAGTGAAAAAAGGTGCTTTTGAGGATAGAGTCCTCAGGAAAGCAGAGAGGGCCAAATTGTCTGGGGCATTTGAAGGGGTTCCAGGAGGCAGTGAGAACCAGCATCACTTTTCCCCACTGGCACCTTTGCTGTGGCAGCAAAAGCTGGAAGTTTGTCTTTTTTGATCCAGACAGCGCTGAAAGTGAAAAAAGGTGCTTTTGAGGATAAAGTCCTCAGGAAAGCAGAGAGGGCCAAATTGTCTGGGGCATTTGAAGGGGTTCCAGGAAGCAGTGAGGACCAGCATCACTTTTCCCCGTTGGCACTTTTGCTGTGGCAGCAAAAGCTGGACGTTTGTCTTTTTTGCTCCAGAGAGCGCCGAAAGTGAAAAAAGGTGCTTTTGACAATAGAGTCCTCAGGAAAGCAGAGAGGGCCAAATTGTCTGGGGCATTTGAAGGGGTTCCAGGAGGCAGTGAGAACCAGCATCACTTTTCCCCGCTGGCAGTTTTGCTGTGGCAGCAAAAGCTGGACGTTTGTCTTTTTTGCTCCAGAGAGCGCCGAAAGTGAAAAAAGGTGCTTTTGAGGATAGAGTCCTCAGGAAAGCAGAGAGGGCCAAATTGTCTGGGGCATTTGAAGGGGTTCCAGGAGGCAGTGAGGACCAGCATCACTTTTCCCCTCTGGCACTTTTGCTGTGGCAGCAAAAGCTGGACGTTTGTCTTTTTTGCTCCAGAGAGCGCCGAAAGTGAAAAAAGGTGCTTTTGAGGATAGAGTCCTCAGGAAAGCAGAGAGGGCCAAATTGTCTGGGGCATTTGAAGGGGTTCCAGGAGGCAGTGAGGACCAGCATCACTTTTCCCCGCTGGCACCTTTGCTGTGGCAGCAAAAGCTGGACGTTTGTCTTTTTAGCTCCAGACAGCGCCGAAACTGAAAAAAGGTGCTTTTGAGGATAGAGTCCTCAGGAAAGCAGAGAGGGCCAAATTGTCTGGGGCATTTGAAGGGGTTCCAGGAGGCAGTGAGAACCAGCATCACTTTTCCCCGCTGGCACTTTTGCTGTGGCAGCAAAAGCTGGACGTTTGTCTTTTTTGCTCCAGAGAGCGCCGAAAGTGAAAAAAGGTGCTTTTGAGGATAGAGTCCTCAGGAAAGCAGAGAGGGCCAAATTGTCTGGGGCATTTGAAGGGGTTCCAGGAGGCAGTGAGAACCAGCATCACTTTTCCCCGCTGGCACCTTTGCTGTGGCAGCAAAGGCTGGACGTTTGTCTTTTTTGCTCCAGAGAGCGCCGAAAGTGAAAAAAGGTGCTTTTGAGGATAGAGTCCTCAGGAAAGCAGAGAGGGCCAAATTGTCTGGGGCATTTGAAGGGGTTCCAGGAGGCAGTGAGGACCAGCATCACTTTTCCCCGCTGGCAGTTTTGCTGTGGCAGCAAAAGCTGGACGTTTGTCTTTTTTGCTCCAGACAGCGCCAAAAGTGAAAAAAGGTGCTTTTGCGGATAGAGTCCTCAGGAAAGCAGAGAGGGCCAAATTATCTGGGGCATTTGAAGGAGTTCCAGGAGGCAGTGAGAACCAGCATCACTTTTCCCCGCTGGCACCTTTGCTGTGGCAGCAAAAGCTGGACGTTTGCCTTTTTTGCTCCAGAGAGCGCCGAAAGTGAAAAAAGGTGCTTTTGAGGATAGAGTCCTCAGGAAAGCAGAGAGGGCCAAATTGTCTGGGGCTTTTGAAGGGGTTCCAGGAGGCAGTGAGAACCAGCATCACTTTTCCCCGCTGGCACCTTTGCTGTGGCATCAAAAGCTGGACGTTTGTCTTTTTTGATCCAGACAGCGCCGAAAGTGAAAAAAGGTGCTTTTGAGGATAAAGTCCTCAGGAAAGCAGAGAGGGCCAAATTGTCTGTGGCATTTGAAGGGGTTCCAGGAAGCAGTGAGGACCAGCATCACTTTTCCCCGTTGGCACCATTGCTGTGGCAGCAAAAGCTGGACGTTTGTCTTTTTTGCTCCAGAGAGCGCCGAAAGTGAAAAAAGGTGCTTTTGAGGATAGAGTCCTCAGGAAAGCAGAGAGGGCCAAATTGTCTGGGGCATTTGAAGGGGTTCCAGGAGGCAGTGAGAACCAGCATCACTTTTCCCCGCTGGCACTTTTGCTGTGGCAGCAAAAGGTGGACGTTTGTCTTTTTTGCTCCAGAGAGCGCCGAAAGTGAAAAAAGGTGTTTTTGAGGACTGAGTCCTCAGGAAAGCAGAGAGGGCCAAATTGTCTGGGGCATTTGAAGGGGTTCCAGGAGGCAGTGAGGACCAGCATCACTTTTCCCCTCTGGCACTTTTGCTGTGGCAGCAAAAGCTGGACGTTTGTCTTTTTTGCTCCAGAGAGCGCCGAAAGTGAAAAAAGGTGCTTTTGCGGATAGAGTCCTCAGGAAAGCAGAGAGGGCCAAATTGTCTGGGGCATTTGAAGGGGTTCCAGGAGGCAGTGAGAACCAGCATCACTTTTCCCCGCTGGCACTTTTGCTGTGGCAGCAAAAGCTGGACGTTTGTCTTTTTTGCTCCAGAGAGCGCCGAAAGTGAAAAAAGGTGCTTTTGAGGATAGAGTCCTCAGGAAAGCAGAGAGGGCCAAATTGTCTGGGGCATTTGAAGGGGTTCCAGGAGGCAGTGAGAACCAGCATCACTTTTCCCCGCTGGCACCTTTGCTGTGGCAGCAAAGGCTGGACGTTTGTCTTTTTTGCTCCAGAGAGCGCCGAAAGTGAAAAAAGGTGCTTTTGAGGATAGAGTCCTCAGGAAAGCAGAGAGGGCCAAATTGTCTGGGGCATTTGAAGGGGTTCCAGGAGGCAGTGAGGACCAGCATCACTTTTCCCCGCTGGCACCTTTGCTGTGGCAGCAAAAGCTGGACGTTTGTCTTTTTTGCTCCAGAGAGCGCCGAAAGTGAAAAAAGGTGCTTTTGAGGATAGAATCCTCAGGAAAGCAGAGAGGGCCAAATTGTCTGGGGCATTTGAAGGGGTTCCAGGAGGCAGTGAGGACCAGCATCACTTTTCCCCGCTGGCAGTTTTGCTGTGGCAGCAAAAGCTGGACGTTTGTCTTTTTTGCTCCAGAGAGCGCCGAAAGTGAAAAAAGGTGCTTTTGCGGATAGAGTCCTCAGGAAAGCACAGAGGGCCAAATTATCTGGGGCATTTGAAGGAGTTCCAGGAGGGAGTGAGAACCAGCATCACTTTTCCCCGCTGGCACCTTTGCTGTGGCAGCAAAAGCTGGACGTTTGTCTTTTTTGCTCCAGAGAGCGCCGAAAGTGAAAAAAGGTGCTTTTGAGGATAGAGTCCTCAGGAAAGCAGAGAGGGCCAAATTGTCTGGGGCATTTGAAGGGGTTCCAGGAGGCAGTGAGAACCAGCATCACTTTTCCCCGCTGGCACTTTTGCTGTGGCAGCAAAAGCTGGACGTTTGTCTTTTTTGCTCCAGAGAGCGCCGAAAGTGAAAAAAGGTGCTTTTGAGGATAGAGTCCTCAGGAAAGCAGAGAGGGCCAAATTGTCTGGGGCATTTGAAGGGGTTCCAGGAGGCAGTGAGAACCAGCATCACTTTTCCCCGCTGGCACCTTTGCTGTGGCAGCAAAGGCTGGACTTTTGTCTTTTTTGCTCCAGAGAGCGCCGAAAGTGAAAAAAGGTGCTTTTGTGGATAGAGTCCTCAGGAAAGCAGAGAGGGCCAAATTGTCTGGGGCATTTGAAGGGGTTCCAGGAGGCAGTGAGGACCAGCATCACTTTTCCCCGCTGGCACCTTTGCTGTGGCAGCAAAAGCTGGACGTTTGTCTTTTTTGCTCCAGACAGCGCCGAAAGTGAAAAAAGGTGCTTTTGAGGATAGAGTCCTCAGGAAAGCAGAGAGGGCCAAATTGTCTGGGGCATTTGAAGGGGTTCCAGGAGGCAGTGAGGACCAGCATCACTTTTCCCCGCTGGCAGTTTTGCTGTGGCAGCAAAAGCTGGACGTTTGTCTTTTTTGCTCCAGAGAGCGCCGAAAGTGAAAAAAGGTGCTTTTGCGGATAGAGTCCTCAGGAAAGCAGAGAGGGCCAAATTATCTGGGGCATTTGAAGGAGTTCCAGGAGGGAGTGAGAACCAGCATCACTTTTCCCCGCTGGCACCTTTGCTGTGGCAGCAAAAGCTGGACGTTTGTCTTTTTTGCTCCAGAGAGCGCCGAAAGTGAAAAAAGGTGCTTTTGAGGATAGAGTCCTCAGGAAAGCAGAGAGGGCCAAATTGTCTGGGGCTTTTGAAGGGGTTCCAGGAGGCAGTGAGAACCAGCATCACTTTTCCCCGCTGGCACTTTTGCTGTGGCAGCAAAAGCTGGACGTTTGTCTTTTTTGCTCCAGAGAGCGCCGAAATTGAAAAAAGGTGCTTTTGCGGATAGAGTCCTCAGGAAAGCAGAGAGGGCCAAATTGTCTGGGGCATTTGAAGGGGTTCCAGGAGGCAGTGAGAACCAGCATCACTTTTCCCCGCTGGCACTTTTGCTGTGGCAGCAAAAGCTGGACGTTTGTCTTTTTTGCTCCAGAGAGCGCCGAAAGTGAAAAAAGGTGCTTTTGAGGATAGAGTCCTCAGGAAAGCAGAGAGGGCCAAATTGTCTGGGGCATTTGAAGGGGTTCCAGGAGGCAGTGAGAACCAGCATCACTTTTCCCCGCTGGCACCTTTGCTGTGGCAGCAAAGGCTGGACTTTTGTCTTTTTTGCTCCAGAGAGCGCCGAAAGTGAAAAAAGGTGCTTTTGTGGATAGAGTCCTCAGGAAAGCAGAGAGGGCCAAATTGTCTGGGGCATTTGAAGGGGTTCCAGGAGGCAGTGAGGACCAGCATCACTTTTCCCCGCTGGCACCTTTGCTGTGGCAGCAAAAGCTGGACGTTTGTCTTTTTTGCTCCAGACAGCGCCGAAAGTGAAAAAAGGTGCTTTTGAGGATAGAGTCCTCAGGAAAGCAGAGAGGGCCAAATTGTCTGGGGCATTTGAAGGGGTTCCAGGAGGCAGTGAGGACCAGCATCACTTTTCCCCGCTGGCAGTTTTGCTGTGGCAGCAAAAGCTGGACGTTTGTCTTTTTTGCTCCAGAGAGCGCCGAAAGTGAAAAAAGGTGCTTTTGCGGATAGAGTCCTCAGGAAAGCAGAGAGGGCCAAATTATCTGGGGCATTTGAAGGAGTTCCAGGAGGGAGTGAGAACCAGCATCACTTTTCCCCGCTGGCACCTTTGCTGTGGCAGCAAAAGCTGGACGTTTGTCTTTTTTGCTCCAGAGAGCGCCGTAAGTGAAAAAAGGTGCTTTTGAGGATAGAGTCCTCAGGAAAGCAGAGAGGGCCAAATTGTCTGGGGCTTTTGAAGGGGTTCCAGGAGGCAGTGAGAACCAGCATCACTTTTCCCCACTGGCACCTTTGCTCTGGCAGCAAAAGCTGGACGTTTTTCTTTTTTGCTCCAGAGAGCGCCGAAAGTGAAAAAAGGTGGTTTTGAGGATAGAGTGCGCAGGAAAGCAGAGAGGGCCAAATTGTCTGGGGCATTTGAAGGGGTTCCAGGAAGCAGTGAGGACCAGCATCACTTTTCCCCATTGGCACCATTGCTGTGGCAGCAAAAGCTGGACGTTTGTCTTTTTTGCTCCAGAGAGCGCCGAAAGTGAAAAAAGGTGCTTTTGAGGATAGAGTCCTCAGGAAAGCAGAGAGGGCCAAATTGTCTGGGGCATTTGAAGGGGTTCCAGGAGGCAGTGAGAACCAGCATCACTTTTCCCCGCTGGCACTTTTACTGTGGCAGCAAAAGCTGGACGTTTGTCTTTTTTGCTCCAGAGAGCGCCGAAAGTGAAAAAAGGTGTTTTTGAGGACAGAGTCCTCAGGAAAGCAGAGAGGGCCAAATTGTCTGGGGCATTTGAAGGGGTTCCAGGAGGCAGTGAGGACCAGCATCACTTTTCCCCTCTGGCACTTTTGCTGTGGCAGCAAAAGCTGGACGTTTGTCTTTTTTGCTCCAGAGAGCGCCGAAAGTGAAAAAAGGTGCTTTTGAGGATAGAGTCCTCAGGAAAGCAGAGAGGGCCAAATTGTCTGGGGCATTTGAAGGGGTTCCAGGAGGCAGTGAGAACCAGCATCACTTTTCCCTGCTGGCACCTTTGCTGTGGCAGCAGAAGCTGGACGTTTGTCTTTTTTGCTCCAGAGAGCGCCGAAAGTGAAAAAAGGTGCTTTTGAGGATAGAGTCCTCAGGAAAGCAGAGAGGGCCAAATTGTCTGGGGCATTTGAAGGGGTTCAAGGAGGCAGTGAGAACCAGCATCACTTTTCCCCGCTGGCACCTTTGCTGTGGCAGCAGAAGCTGGACGTTTGTCTTTTTTGCTCCAGAGAGCGCCGAAAGTGAAAAAAGGTGCTTTTGAGGATAGAGTCCTCAGGAAAGCAGAGAGGGCCAAATTGTCTGGGGCATTTGAAGGGGTTCCAGGAGGCAGTGAGGACCAGCATCACTTTTCCCCGCTGGCACCTTTGCTGTGGCAGCAAAAGCTGGACGTTTGTCTTTTTTGCTCCAGAGAGCGCCGAAAGTGAAAAAAGGTGCTTTTGAGGATAGAGTCCTCAGGAAAGCAGAGAGGGCCAAATTGTCTGGGGCATTTGAAGGGGTTCCAGGAGGCAGTGAGAACCAGCATCACTTTTCCCCGCTGGCACTTTTGCTGTGGCAGCAAAAGCTGGACGTTTGTCTTTTTTGCTCCAGACAGCGCCGAAAGTGAAAAAAGGTGCTTTTGCGGATAGAGTCCTCAGGAAAGCAGAGAGGGCCAAATTGTCTGGGGCATTTGAAGGGGTTCCAGGAGGCAGTGAGGACCAGCATCACTTTTTCCCGCTGGCACCTTTGCTGTGGCAGCAAAAGCTGGACGTTTGTCTTTTTTGCTCCAGAGAGCGCCGAAAGTGAAAAAAGGTGCTTTTGAGGATAGAGTCCTCAGGAAAGCAGAGAGGGCCAAATTGTCTGGGGCATTTGAAGGGGTTCCAGGAGGCAGTGAGGACCAGCATCACTTTTCCCCGCTGGCACCTTTGCTGTGGCAGCAAAAGCTGGACGTTTGTCTTTTTTGCTCCAGACAGCGCCGAAATTGAAAAAAGGTGCTTTTGAGGATAAAGTCCTCAGGAAAGCAGAGAGGGCCAAATTGTCTGGGGCATTTGAAGGGGTTCCAGGAGGCAGTGAGGACCAGCATCACTTTTCCCCGCTGGCAGTTTTGCTGTGGCAGCAAAAGCTGGACGTTTGTCCTTTTTGCTCCAGAGAGCGCCGAAAGTGAAAAAAGGTGCTTTTGACGATAGAGTCCTCAGGAAAGCAGAGAGGGCCAAATTGTCTGGGGCATTTGAAGGGGTTCCAGGAGGCAGTGAGAACCAGCATCACTTTTCCCCGCTGGCACTTTTGCTGTGGCAGGAGAAGCTGGACGTTTGTCTTTTTTGCTCCAGAGAGCGCCGAAAGTGAAAAAAGGTGCTTTTGAGGATAGAGTCCTCAGGAAAGCAGAGAGGGCCAAATTGTCTGGGGCATTTGAAGGGGTTCCAGGAGGCAGTGAGGACCAGCATCACTTTTCCCCGCTGGCACCTTTGCTGTGGCAGCAAAAGCTGGACGTTTGTCTTTTTTGCTCCAGAGAGCGCCCAAAGTGAAAAAAGTTGCTTTTGAGGATAGAGTCCTCAGGAAAGCAGAGAGGGCCAAATTGTCTGGGGCATTTGAAGGGGTTCCAGGAGGCAGTGAGGACCAGCATCACTTTTCCCCGCTGGCACCTTTGCTGTGGCAGCAAAAGCTGGACGTTTGTCTTTTTTGCTCCAGAGAGCGCCGAAAGTGAAAAAAGGTGCTTTTGAGGATAGAGTCCTCAGGAAAGCAGAGAGGGCCAAATTGTCTGGGGCATTTGAAGGGGTTCCAGGAGGCAGTGAGGACCAGCATCACTTTTCCCCGCTGGCACCTTTGCTGTGGCAGCAAAAGCTGGACGTTTGTCTTTTTTGCTCCAGACAGCGCCGAAAGTGAAAAAAGGTGCTTTTGAGGATAAAGTCCTCAGGAAAGCAGAGAGGGCCAAATTGTCTGGGGCATTTGAAGGGGTTCCAGGAGGCAGTGAGGACCAGCATCACTTTTCCCCGCTGGCAGTTTTGCTGTGGCAGCAAAAGCTGGACGTTTGTCTTTTTTGCTCCAGAGAGCGCCGAAAGTGAAAAAAGGTGCTTTTGAGGATAGAGTCCTCAGGAAAGCAGAGAGGGCCAAATTGTCTGGGTCATTTGAAGGGGTTCCAGGAGGCAGTGAGAACCAGCATCACTTTTCCCCGCTGGCACTTTTGCTGTGGCAGCAGAAGCTGGACGTTTGTATTTTTGCTCCAGAGAGCGCCGAAAGTGAAAAAAGGTGCTTTTGAGGATAGAGTCCTCAGGAAAGCAGAGAGGGCCAAATTGTCTGGGGCATTTGAAGGGGTTCCAGGAGGCAGTGAGGACCAGCATCACTTTTCCCCGCTGGCACCTTTGCTGTGGCAGCAAAAGCTGGACGTTTGTCTTTTTTGCTCCAGACAGCGCCGAAAGTGAAAAAAGTTGCTTTTGAGGATAGAATCCTCAGGAAAGCAGAGAGGGCCAAATTGTCTGGGGCATTTGAAGGGGTTCCAGGAGGCAGTGAGGACCAGCATCACTTTTCCCCGCTGGCACCTTTGCTGTGGCAGCAAAAGCTGGACGTTTGTCTTTTTTGCTCCAGAGAGCGCCGAAAGTGAAAAAAGGTGCTTTTGAGGATAGAGTCCTCAGGAAAGCAGAGAGGGCCAAATTGTCTGGGGCATTTGAAGGGGTTCCAGGAGGCAGTGAGAACCAGCATCACTTTTCCCCGCTGGCACTTTTGCTGTGGCAGCAAAAGCTGGACGTTTGTCTTTTTTGCTCCAGAGAGCGCCGAAAGTGAAAAAAGGTGCTTTTGAGGATAGAGTCCTCAGGAAAGCAGAGAGGGCCAAATTGTCTGGGGCATTTGAAGGGGTTCCAGGAGGCAGTGAGAACCAGCATCACTTTTCCCCGCTGGCACCTTTGCTGTGGCAGCAAAAGCTGGACGTTTGTCTTTTTTGCTCCAGAGAGCGCCGAAAGTGAAAAAAGTTGCTTTTGAGGATAGAGTCCTCAGGAAAGCAGAGAGGGCCAAATTGTCTGGGGCATTTGAAGGGGTTCCAGGAGGCAGTGAGGACCAGCATCACTTTTCCCCGCTGGCACCTTTGCTGTGGCAGCAAAAGCTGGACGTTTGTCTTTTTTGCTCCAGACAGCGCCGAAAGTGAAAAAAGGTGCTTTTGAGGATAAAGTCCTCAGGAAAGCAGAGAGGGCCAAATTGTCTGGGGCATTTGAAGGGGTTCCAGGAGGCAGTGAGGACCAGCATCACTTTTCCCCGCTGGCACCTTTGCTGTGGCAGCAAAAGCTGGACGTTTGTCTTTTTTGCTCCAGAGAGCGCCGAAAGTGAAAAAAGGTGCTTTTGAGGATAGAGTCCTCAGGAAAGCAGAGAGGGCCAAATTGTCTGGGGCATTTGAAGGGGTTCCAGGAGGCAGTGAGAACCAGCATCACTTTTCCCCGCTGGCACTTTTGCTGTGGCAGCAGAAGCTGGACGTTTGTATTTTTGCTCCAGAGAGCGCCGAAAGTGAAAAAAGGTGCTTTTGAGGATAGAGTCCTCAGGAAAGCAGAGAGGGCCAAATTGTCTGGGGCATTTGAAGGGGTTCCAGGAGGCAGTGAGGACCAGCATCACTTTTCCCCGCTGGCACCTTTGCTGTGGCAGCAAAAGCTGGACGTTTGTCTTTTTTGCTCCAGACAGCGCCGAAAGTGAAAAAAGTTGCTTTTGAGGATAGAGTCCTCAGGAAAGCAGAGAGGGCCAAATTGTCTGGGGCATTTGAAGGGGTTCCAGGAGGCAGTGAGGACCAGCATCACTTTTCCCCGCTGGCACTTTTGCTGTGGCAGCAAAAGCTGGACGTTTGTCTTTTTTGCTCCAGAGAGCGCCGAAAGTGAAAAAAGGTGCTTTTGAGGATAGAGTCCTCAGGAAAGCAGAGAGGGCCAAATTGTCTGGGGCATTTGAAGGGGTTCCAGGAGGCAGTTAGGACCAGCATCACTTTTCCCCGCTGGCACCTTTGCTGTGGCAGCAAAAGCTGGACATTTGTATTTTTTGCTCCAGACAGCGCCGAAAGTGAAAAAAGGTGCTTTTGAGGATAAAGTCCTCAGGAAAGCAGAGAGGGCCAAATTGTCTGGGGCATTTGAAGGGGTTCCAGGAGGCAGTGAGGACCAGCATCACTTTTCCCCGCTGGCAGTTTTGCTGTGGCAGCAAAAGCTGGACGTTTGTCTTTTTTGCTCCAGAGAGCGCCGAAAGTGAAAAAAGGTGCTTTTGAGGATAGAGTCCTCAGGAAAGCAGAGAGGGCCAAATTGTCTGAGGCATTTGAAGGGGTTCCAGGAGGCAGTGAGAACCAGCATCACTTTTCCCCGCTGGCACTTTTGCTGTGGCAGCAAAAGCTGGACGTTTGTCTTTTTTGCTCCAGAGAGCGCCGAAAGTGAAAAAAGGTGCTTTTGAGGATAGAGTCCTCAGGAAAGCAGAGAGGGCCAAATTGTATGGGGCATTTGAAAGGGTTCCAGGAGGCAGTGAGGACCAGCATCACTTTTCCCCGCTGGCACCTTTGCTGTGGCAGCAAAAGCTGGACGTTTGTCTTTTTTGCTCCAGAGAGCGCCGAAAGTGAAAAAAGTTGCTTTTGAGGATAGAGTCCTCAGGAAAGCAGAGAGGGCCAAATTGTCTGGGGCATTTGAAGGGGTTCCAGGAGGCAGTGAGGACCAGCATCACTTTTCCCCGCTGGCATCTTTGCTGTGGCAGCAAAAGCTGGACGTTTGTATTTTTTGCTCCAGACAGCGCCGAAAGTGAAAAAAGGTGCTTTTGAGGATAAAGTCCTCAGGAAAGCAGAGAGGGCCAAATTGTCTGGGGCATTTGAAGGGGTTCCAGGAGGCAGTGAGGACCAGCATC
>NW_028127448.1:0-10612 GCF_965231255.1 Vanellus vanellus
CACACTTGGGGGCGGGACCCACATATAGGGGGCGGGGACCCAAGTGTGGGTCCCGCCCCCTATTGTGGGTCCCACCCCCCTATATATGGGTCCCACCCCCCCAAGTGTGGGTCCCGCCCCCTATATGTGGGTCCCACCCCTATATATGGGTCCCGCCCCCCAAATGTGGGTCCCGCCCCCCATATGTGGGTCCCACCCCCTATATGTGGGTCCCGCCCCCCATATGTGGGTCCCACCCCCTATATATGGGTCCCACCCCCTATATGTGGGTCCCGCCCCCTATATATGGGTCCCGCCCCCTATATATGGGTCCCGCCCCTATATGTGGGTCCCACCCCCTATAGGTGGGTCCCACCCCCAAGTGTGGGTCCCACCCCCCATATGTGGGTCCTACCCCCTATATGTGGGTCCCGCCCCCTATATGTGGGTCCCACCCCCCTATATATGACTCCCACCCCCCAAGTGTGGGTCCCACCCCCCATATATGGTCCCACCCCCCATATATGGGTCCCGCCCCCCATATGTGGGTCCCGCCCCCCAAGTGTGGGTCCCCGCCCCCCTCACCGCTGGCTGATCCCTGATTGGCCGAGGGGGGTGACTTGCCCCGCCCTCAGCATCTCCCACCCCGCCTGTGCGATCATGGCCCCATTGTCCACACAGTACCTGCGGGACACAGCGCCCCATAGATGTGGGGCACAGCCCCATAGACGCAAAGGGGCCCCCCCCGGAGGTGTGGGGCCGGACCCACACATAGAGGTCCCACCCCCTATGGGGGGGGAGGGGCCCCGGAGAGGGGCCTCCGGGACCCCTATGTGTGGGTCCCGCCCCCTATATGTGGGTCCCGCCCCCCAAGTGTGGGTCCCACCCCCCAAGTGTGGGTCCCCAGCCCCATAGATACGCACCCCTCCCCCCAGAGTGCCTCTCCACCCCCTATATGTGTCTCCCCCACCCCCTATATGTGGGTCCCACCCCCCCATATGTGGTCCCGCCCCCTATATATGGGTCCCAGCCCCCCAAGTGGGGGTTCCCGCCCCCCAAGTGTGGGTCGCACCTCTCGTCCGTGGGGCAGAGTTGGGCCCCCCGAGCGCTGCACATCGTCTGCAGCATCTCCTGCAGCCGCCGGTTACCTGTGGGGCGCCCCACACCTCTGGCTCCTCCCCCGGCCCCATAGATGTGGGGCCCGCCCCCCAAGTGTGGGTCCCACCCCCTATATGTGGGTCCCGCCCGCTATATGTGTGTCCCGCCCCCCATATGTGGGTCTCCCCCCTATATGTGGGTCCCGCCCCCTATATCTGGGTCCCACCCCCTATATGTGGGTCCCGCCCCCTATATATGGGTCCCGCCCCCTATATGTGGGTCCCGCCCCCCATATATGGGTCCCACCCCCTATATGTGGGTCCCGCCCCCTATATATGGGTCCCACCCCCCATATATGGGTCCCACCCCTATATGTGGGTCCCGCCCCCCAAGTGTGGGTCCCACCCCCTATATGTGGGTCCCACCCCCTATATGTGGGTCCCGCCCCCTATATATGGGTCCCACCCCCCATATATGGGTCCCACCCCCTATATGTGGGTCCCACCCCCTATATGTGGGTCCCACCCCCTATATGTGGGTCCCACCCCCATATGTGGGTCCCACCCCCCATTTATGGGTCCCACCCCCCATATATGGCTCCCACCCCCCCGCCATAGCCCCGCCCCCTCCCCCCCTTAGCCCCGCCCCCTCCCCCCGTAGCCCCGCCCCCACTCACAGGCCACGCCCCCCACCAGCAGCAGGTGGGGGGAGGGGAGGAGGGCCAGCGCCCGCTCCGCCACTTCGGCCAACATGGCGAAGGCCGTCTCCTGCCCCCCCCGGTAGCCACCCACCAGCCCCTTAGTAGCCACCCTCGGGGGGGGGGGGGGGGTGGGGGGGTCAGGTGACCCGCCCCGCCCCCCTCAGGAGCCACAAAGCCCCTTCCAGTAGCCACAAACCCCCTTTAATAGCCCCCAGACCCCCTCAGTAGCCCCCAAACCTTCAGTAGCCCCCAACCCCCTTTAATAGCCACAAACCCCCTACAGTAGCCACAAACCCCTTCAGTAGCCCCAAACCCCCTTCAGTAGCCCCAAACCCCCTTCAGTGGTCCCCAAAACCCCCTTCAGTGGCCCCAAATCCCTTTAGTAGCCCCCAAACCCCCCTCAGTAGCCCCCAAACCCCTTCAGTAGCCACAAACCCCCTTCAGTAGCCCCAAACCCCTTCAGTAGCCCCCAAACCTTCAGTAGCCCCCAAACCCCCTTTAGTAGCCCCAAATCCCTTTAATAGCCCCCAAACCCCCCTCAGTAGCCCCCAAACACCCTTCAATAGCCCCAAACCCCCTCAGTAGCCCCAAACCCCCTTCAGTAGCCACAAACCCCCTTTAATAGCCCCCAGACCCCCCTCAGTAGCCCCCAAACCCCCTTTAGTAGCCCCAACCCCCCCTCAGTAGCCCCCAAACCCCCCTCAGTAGCCCCAACCCCCCCTCAGTAGCCACAAACCCCCTTTAGGAGCCCCAAACCCCTTCAGTAGCCCCAAACCCCCTTCAGTGGTCCCCAAACCCCTTTCAGTAGCCCCAAACCCTCTTTAGGAGCCCCAAACCCCCCTCAGTAGCCCCAAACCCACCTCAATAGCCCCAAACCCCCTTTAGGAGCCCCAAACCCCCCTCAGTAGCCCCAACCCCCCCTCAGTAGCCACAAACCCCCTTTAGTGGTCCCAAACCCCTTCAGTAGCCCCCCAACCCCCTTTAATAGCCACAAACCCGCTTCAGTAGCCCCCAAACCCCCCTCAGTAGCCCCCAAACCCTCTTCAATAGCCCCAAATCCCCCTTAGTAGCCCAAAACCCCCTTCAGTAGCCCCCAAACCCCCTTCAGTGGTCCCAAACCCCCTTCAGTGGCCCCAAACCCCCCTCAGCAGCCCCCAAACCACCTCAGTAGCCCAAACCCCTTCAGTGGCCCCCAAACCCTCTTCAGTAGCCCCAAACCCCCTTAGTAGCCCCAAACCCCCTTCAGTAGCCCCAAACCCCCTTTAATAGCCCCAAACCCCCTTTAGTAGCCCTCAAACCCCCCTCAGTAGCCCCCAAACCCCTTCAGTAGGCCCCAAACCCCCTTCAGTGGTCCCCAAACCCCCTTTAGTAGCCCCAAATCCCTTTAATAGCCCCAAACCCCCTCAGTAGCCCCCAAACCCCCTTCAATAGCCCCAAACCCCCTTTAGGAGCCCCAAACCGCCTTCAGTAGCCCCAAACCCTCTTTAGGAGCCCCAAACCCCCTTCAGTAGCCCCCAATCCCCTTCAGTAGCCCCAAATCCCTTTAATAGCCCCCAATCCCTCTTTAGTAGCCCCCAAACCCTTTTAGTAGCCCCCAAACCCCCTTCAGTAGCCCCAAACCCCCCTTTAATAGCCCCAAACCCCCTTCAGTGGTCCCAAACCCCCTTCAGTGGCCCCAAACCCCCCCTCAGCAGCCCCCAAACCACCTCAGTAGCCCCCAAACCCCTTCAGTAGCCCCAAACCCCCTTCAGTAGCCCCAAACCCCTTCAGTAGCCCCCAAACCCCCTTCAGTAGCCCCCAACCCCCCTTCAGTGGCCTCCAAACCCCCTTCAGTAGCCCACAACCCCCCTTTAGTAGCCCCAAACCCCCTTCAGTAGCCCCAAACCCCCCTCAGTAGCCCCCAAACCCTTTTAGAAGCCCCCAACCCCCTTCAGTAGCCCCCAAACCCCTTTAGTCGCCCCCAACCCCTTTAGTAGCCCCGACCCCCTTTCGCTAGCCCACCCCCCCCCTTCAGTAGCCCCGCACCTGTAGGGAGAAGCAGAGATCCTCCTTGGTGGCCTCTCCGGTAGCCAAAAGCTTCGGGGTGATAGCCTAAAAGGGGGGGGGGGGAGGGGAATTGGGCGTGGCCCCATGTCCCCCCCCACCCCCCCAGTGGCCACCAGTAGCCACCGGTGGCTCCTACCTGGAGGTGGGACAGTAGCCCGGAGAAGGAGACGTCCAAGCCCTTGACGACGTAGGGAAGATCCACTAGCCGCCGGCCACTGAAGGGGGAGGGGGGGGCTAGTGAGCGGGGGGGGGGGGCTAGTGAAGGGAGGGGGGTGGCTACTAAAGGGGTTTGGGGCTACTAAAGGGGGTGTGGGGCTACTGAAGGGGGTGTGGGGCTACTGAAGGGGTTTTGGGGCTACTAAAGGGGGTTTGGGGCTACTAAAGGGGGTTTGGGGCTATTAAAGGGGTTTGTGGCTACCGAAGGGGATTTGGGGGCTACTAAAGGGGTTTGGGGCTATTAGAGGAGGTTTTGGGGCTCCTAAAGGGGGTTTGTGGCTACCAAAGAGGATTTGTGGGCTACTACAGGGCGTTTGGGGGCTACTAAAGGGAGTTTGGGGCTACTAAAGGGGGTTTATGGCTACTAAAGGGGGTTTGTGGGCTACTAATTTGAATTTGTGGACTACGAAAGGGGATTTGTGACTATTAAAGGGAGTTTTTGGCTACTAAAAGGCATTTGTGACTATTAAAGGGGGTTTGTGGCTACTAAAGGGCCTTTGTGGACTACTAAAGGGGATTTGTGGACTACGAAAGGGGATTTGTGGACTACTAAAGGGCCTTTGTGGACTAATAAAGGGCCTTTGTGGACTACTAAAGGGGATTTGTGGACTACTAAAGGGCATTTGTGGACTACTAAAGGGGATTTGTGACTATTAAAGGGGCTTCGTGGCTACTAAAGGGATATTGTGGCTACTAAAGGGGGTTTGTGGCTACTAAAGGGTATTTGTGACTATTAAAGGGCCTTTGTGGACTACTAAAGGGGAGTTGTGGACTACTAAAGGGCCTTTGTGGACTACTAAAGGGGATTTGTGGGCTACTAAAGGGGATTTGTGGGCTACTAAAGGGCATTTGTGATTATTAAAGGGTGTGTTTGGCTACTAAAGTACATTTGTGGCTACTAAAGGGCCTTTGTGGACTACTAAAGGGGATTTGTGTCTACGAAAGGGCCTTTGTGGACTACTAAAGGGCCTTTGTGGGCTACTAAAGGGCCTTTGTGGACTACTAAAGGGCATTTGTGGACTACGAAAGGGCATTTGTGGCTACTAAAGGGGATTTTTGGACTACTAAAGAGGATTTGTGGGCTACTAAAGGGGGTTTATGGCTACTAAAGTGGGGTTGTGTCTACTAATTTGAATTTGTGGACTACAAAAGGGCATTTGTGGACTATGAAAGGGCCTTTATGGACTACTAAAGGGCATTTGTGACTATTAAAGGGGCTTCGTGGCTACTAAAGGGCATTTGTGGCTACTAAAGGGGATTTGTGGACTACGAAAGGGCATTTGTGGACTACGAAAGGGGATTTGTGGACTACTAAAGGGGATTTGTGACTATTAAAGGGAGTTTTTGGCTACTAAAAGGCATTTGTGACTATTAAAGGGGGTGTGTGGCTACTAAAGGGCCTTTGTGGACTACTAAAGGGGATTTGTGGACTACGAAAGGGCATTTGTGGGCTACTAAAGGGGACTTGTGACTATTAAAGGGGGTGTGTGGCTACTAAAGGGCCTTTGTGGACTACGAAAGGGCATTTGTGGACTACTAAAGGCCATTTGTGACTATTAAAGGGGCTTTGTGGCCCCGAAAGCGCCTTTATGGCCACTAAAGCACCTTTATGGCCCCGAAAGCGCCTTTATGGCCACTAAAGCGCCTTTATGGCCCTGAAAGCGCCTCTATGGCCACTATAGCGCCTTGGTGGCCACTAAAGCACCTTTGTGGCCACTAAAGGACCTTTATGGCCCCGAAAGCACCTTTATGGCCCCGAAAGCGCCTTTATGGCCACTAAAGTGCCTTGGTGGCCACTAAAGGACCTTTATGGCCACTAAAGTGCCTTGGTGGCCACTAAAGGACCTTTATGGCCCCGAAAGCGCCTCTATGGCCACTAAAGCGCCTTGGTGGCCACTAAAGCACCTTTGTGGCCACTAAAGGACCTTTATGGCCACTAAAGCACCTTTATGGCCACTAAAGCACCTCTATGGCCACTAAAGGACCTTTGTGGCCCCGAAAGCGCCTTTATGGCCACTAAACCGCCTCGGTGGCCACTAAAGCGCCTCTATGGCCACTAAAGCACCTTTATGGCCACTAAACCCCCTTGGTGGCCACTAAACCCCCTCGGTGGCCACTAAAGCCCCTCCCTCCCCCCCCCTCTCACCTCTTGGCCAACCGCTCCACGTTGTAGCCGGGGGAGGGCTCGTTGGAGAGCTGTGGGGGCACCCAAAAAATCAGAGGGGGGGGGGGGAGGGGGGGAGGGGTTAAAAGGGCCATTTTGGGGGGGGGGGGGGAGGGGCGGGGGGGGGGAGGGGCGGGGGGGGGAGGGGCACCTGGAGGTGGCGAGCGAAGCGGTCCAGGCAGTTGCCCACCGCCAGGTCCAGCGTCTCCCCCAGGACACGGTAGCGGCGGCGGGAAAAGGCCAGGAGCTGGGCGGGGCCGGCCCGTGACGTCACGTGACGTCACGTGATGTCACGTGACGTCATGTGATGTCACAAAACCCCCTCCCCCCCCCACCCCTCCCCCCACTTCCCCCACGTTATGGTGTTATAATGTGGTCAAACGCCACCGGGTCACCCCCCGATGTCACGTGTTATCCCGTGATCTCACATGTTGTCACGTGTTCTCCCGCCCCGACACGTGTTATCACGTGACATCACGTCCTTATCCCACTCTCTCCCATGTTATGGTGTCATAACGCGGCCAAACGCCACCGGGTCACCCCCCGATGTCACGTGTTATCCCGTGATCTCACGTGTCATCACGTGTTATCGCATCCTGACGCGTGTTATCACGTGACATCACCTCTTTATCCCACTCTCTCCCATGTTATCATGTCATAATGTGGCCAAACGCCACCGGGTTATCAGTTGATGTCACGTGTTATCCCATGATCTCACGTGTCATCACGTGTTCTCCCACCCCGACACGTGTTATCACGTGACATCACCTCTTTATCCCACTCTCTCCCACATTATCATGTCATAACACAGCTAAATGGCACCGGATCACCCCCCCGATGTCACGTGTTATCCCGTGATCTCATGCCTCGTCGCGTGTTCTCCCACCCCGACACGTGTTATCACATGACATCACGTCCTTATCTCACTCTCTCCCACATTATCATGTCATAATGTGGCCAAACGCCACCGGGTCACCCCCCGATGTCACGTGTTATCCCGTGATCTCACGTGTTGTCACATGTTATCGCATCCTGACACGTGTTATCACGTGACATCACCTCTTTATCCCACTCTCTCCCACATTATCATGTCATAACGCGGCCAAACGCCACCGGGTCACCCCCCGATGTCACGTGTTATCCCGTGATCTCACATGTTGTCACGTGTTCTCCCATCCTACACATGTTATCACGTGACATCACCTCTTTATCCCACTCTCTCCCATGTTATGGTGTCATAACGCGGCCAAACGCCACCGGGTCACCCCCCGATGTCACGTGTTATCCCGTGATCTCACGTGTCATCACATGTTATTGCATCCTGACACGTGTTATCACATGACATCACCTCTTTATCTCACTCTCTCCCACATTATCATGTCATAACGCGGCCAAACGCCACCGGGTCACCCCCCGATGTCACGTGTTATCCCGTGATCTCACGCCTCGCCGCGTGTTCTCCCACCCCGACACGTGTTATCACGTGACCCACCTGCGTGTTGCCGCCGCTGACGTAGAGGACGACGGGGTCGGGGGCGCGGGCCAACAGCCGCCCCATCTCGATGTGCCCCACGCAGTGGTTGACCCCCAACAGGGGCACCCCCCACAGCTGGGCCAGCGTCCGGGCCACCACGGCTACCACCGCCAGCGGGGCGCCCATGCCCGGCCCTGCGCCACACGCCAAGCACACGCTAAGGACACGACAGCCCTTTCTTCCCCCCCCGCCCCCGTCGCCGCCTCCCTTTGAGGTGGGGGGGGGGGGAAAGATGGCGGCCGGGGGCGGGGGAGGGCCCTATCGGTGGGTTTTGGGGGGAACATGCTAAGAACATGCTAAGGACACGCGAGGAACGCGGCAGCGGGGGGGCTCCTATGGGGCCGGGGAGGGGCCCAGAGGGGGAGTGGGGGCCCTCTGTGGGGGGTTCTGGGGAACATATGAAGCACACGCTAAGAACACGCTAAGAACACGCTAAGAACACGCTAAGGACACGCGAGGAACGGGGCAGTGGGGGGGCTGCGATGGGGCGGGGGAGGGGCCCAGAGGGGGAGTGGGGGCCCTCTGTGGGGGGTAATGGGGAACATGTGAAGCACACGCTAAGAACACGCTAAGAACACGCTAAGAGCACGCTAAGGACACGCGAGGAACGCGGCAGCGGGGGGGCTGCGATGGGGCCGGGGAGGGGCCCAGAGGGGGAGTGGGGGCCCTCTGGGGGGGTTTCTGGGGAACATATGAAGCACACGCTAAGAACATGCTAAGAACACACAAAGAACATGCTAAGAACACGCTAAGGACACGCGAGGAACGTGGCAGCGGGGGGGCTCCTATGGGGCCGGGGAAGGGGTGAGAGGGGGAGTGGGGGCCCTCTGTGGGGGATTCTGGGGAACATATGAAGCACACGCTAAGAACATGCTAAGAACACGCTAAGGACACGTGAGCAATGCGGCAGCGGGGGGGCTGCGATGGGGCGGGGGAGGGGCCCAGAGGGGGAGTGGGGGCCCTCTGTGGGGGTTTCTGGGGAATATGTGAAGCACATGCTAAGAACACGCTAAGAACACGCTAAGAACACGCTAAGAACACGCTAAGGACACGCGAGGAACGCGGCAGCAGGGGGGGCTGCGGTGGGGCGGGGGAGGGGCCCAGAGGGGGAGTGGGGGCCCTCTGTGGGGGGTTCTGGGGAACATATGAAGCACACGCTAAGAACATGCTAAGAACACACAAAGAACATGCTAAGAACACGCTAAGGACACGCGAGGAACGTGGCAGCGGGGGGGCTCCTATGGGGCCGGGGAAGGGGTGAGAGGGGGAGTGGGGGCCCTCTGTGGGGGATTCTGGGGAACATATGAAGCACACGCTAAGAACATGCTAAGAACATGCTAAGAACACGCTAAGGACACGCGAGGAACGCTGCAGCGGGGGGGGGGGGCTGTGGTGGGGCGGGGGAGGGGCCCAGAGGGGGAGTGGGGGCCCTCTGTGGGGGTTTCTGGGGAACATGTGAAGCACATGCTAAGAACACGCTAAGAACACGCTAAGGACACGCTAAGAACACATGAGGAACGCGGCAGCGGGGGGGCTGCGGTGGGGCAGGGGAGGGGCTGAGAGGGGGAGTGGGGGCCCTCTGTGGGGGATTCTGGGGAACACACAAAGAACACATTAAGAACATGCTAAGAACATGCTAAGAACACGCTAAGGACACGCTAAGGACACGCGAGGAACGCGGCAGTGGGCGGGGCTGCGGTGGGGCGGGGGAGGGGCCCAGAGGGGGAGTGGGGGCCCTCTGTGGGGGTTTCTGGGGAACATATGAAGCACACGCTAAGAACACGCTAAGAACATGCTAAGAACACGCTAAGCACACGCTAGGAACACGCTAAGGACACGCGAGGAACGCTGCAGTGGGGGGGGGGGCTGCGATGGGGCGGGGGAGGGGCCGAGAGGGGGAGTGGGGGCCCTCTGCGGGGGAATTCTGGGGAACACGCGAAGCACAGGCGGCGCACATGCAAATGAGATGCTAATGAGGCCCCGCCCACCTCGGGTGAAGGCGACGGCGTCGAGGTCGCGGGGGCGGAGCCGGGCGTCGCTCAGGGCGGCGGCCACCAATCCCAACAGCGCCCCCCGGTGGTGCCGCCCCGTGGGGCCGGGGGCGAAGCCTGGGGGGGGGAGGGGCGTGGGGACGTCATGGGGGGCGGGGTCGTGACGTCATGGGGGGAGGGGGGGGTGGGGGGGTGATGTCATAGGAGGAGGTGATGTCATAGGAGGGGGAGTGATGTCATGGGGAGGGGGGAGTGATGTCATAGGAGGAGTGATGTCATAGGAGGGAGTGATGTCATAGGAGAGGGAGTGATGTCATAGGAGGGGGAGTGATGTCATAGGAGGAGGTGATGTCATAGGAGGGGGAGTGATGTCATAGGAGGGGGAGTGATGTCATAGGAGGGGGAGTGATGTCATAGGAGGGGGAGTGATGTCATAGGAGGAGGTGATGTCATAGAGGGGGAGTGATGTCATAGGAGGGGAGTGATGTCATAGGGGAGGGAGTGATGTCATAGGAGGGGGAGTGATGTCATAGGAGGAGGTGATGTCATAGGAGGGGGTGTGATGTCATAGGAGGGGAGTGATGTCATAGGGGAGGGAGTGATGTCATAGGAGGGAGTGATGTCATAGGAGGGGAGTGATGTCATAGGAGGGGGTGATGTCATAGGAGGGGGTGTGATGTCATAGGAGGGGAGTGATGTCATAGGGGGAGGGAGTGATGTCATAGGAGGGGGAGTGATGTCATAGGAGGGGGAGTGATGTCATAGGAGGGGGAGTGATGTCATAGGAGGGAGTGATGTCATAGGAGGGGGAGTGATGTCATAGGGGGGGTGATGTCACGGGGGGAGGGGTCACCGGGGAAGTGTGACATCACTGGGGCGGGGCA
>NW_028127447.1:0-5522 GCF_965231255.1 Vanellus vanellus
GCCGAAAGCGAAAACAGGTGCTTTTGAGGATGGAGTCCGCAGGAAAGCAGAGAGGGCCAAATTGTCTGTGGCATTTGAAAGGGTTCCAGGAGGCAGTGAGAACCAGCATTACTTTTCCCCGCTGGCACCTTTGCTGTGGCAGCAAAAGCTGGACGTTTGTCTTTTTTGCTCCGGAGGTTGCCGAAAGCGAAAACAGGTGCTTTTGAGGATGGAGTCCGCAGGAAAGCAGAGAGTGCCAAATTGTCTGTGGCATTTGAAAGGGTTCCAGGAGGCAGTGAGAACCAGCATTACTTTTCCCCGCTGGCACCTTTGCTGTGGCAGCAAAAGCTGGACGTTTGTCTTTTTTGCTCCGGAGGCTGCCGAAAGCGAAAACAGGTGCTTTTGAGGATAGACTTTTCAGGAAAGCAGAGAGGGCCAAATTGTCTGGGGCATTTGAAAGGGTTCCAGGAGGCAGTGAGAACCAGCATCACTTTTCCCCGCTGGCACCTTTGCTGTGGCAGCAAAACCTGGACGTTTGTCTTTTTACCACCGGAGGGCGCCGAAAGTGAAAAAAGGCGCTTTTGAGGATAGAGTCCGCAGGAAAGCAGAGAGGGCTTAATTGTCTGGGGCATTTGAAAGGGTTCCAGGAGGCAGTGAGAACCAGCATTACTTTTCCCCGCTGGCACCTTTGCTGTGGCAGCAAAAGCTGGACGTTTGTCTTTTTGCTCCGGAGGTTGCCAAAAGCGAAAACAGGTGCTTTTGAGGATGGAGTCCGCAGGAAAGCAGAGAGGGCCAAATTGTCTGTGGCATTTGAAGAGGTTCCAGGAGGCAGTGAGAACCAGCATTACTTTTCCCCGCTGGCACCTTTGCTGTGGCAGCAAAAGCTGGACGTTTGTCTTTTTTGCTCCGGAGGCTGCCGAAAGCGAAAACAGGTGCTTTTGAGGATGGAGTCCGCAGGAAAGCAGAGAGGGCCAAATTGTCTGTGGCATTTGAAAGGGTTCCAGGAGGCAGTGAGAACCAGCATTACTTTTCCCCGCTGGCACCTTTGCTGTGGCAGCAAAAGCTGGACGTTTGTCTTTTTTGCTCCGGAGGTTGCCAAAAGCGAAAATAGGTGCTTTTGAGGATGGAGTCCGCAGGAAAGCAGAGAGGGCCAAATTGTCTGGGGCATTTGAAGAGGTTCCAGGAGGCAGTGAGAACCAGCATTACTTTTCCCCGCTGGCACCTTTGCTGTGGCAGCAAAAGCTGGACGTTTGTCTTTTTACCACCGGAGGGCGCCGAAAGTGAAAAAAGGCGCTTTTGAGGATAGAGTCCGCAGGAAAGCAGAGAGGGCCAAATTGTCAGGGGCATTTGAAAGGGTTCCAGGAGGCAGTGAGAACCAGCATTACTTTTCCCCGCTGGCACCTTTGCTGTGGCAGCAAAAGCTGGACGTTTGTCTTTTTTGCTCCGGAGGTTGCCAAAAGCGAAAACAGGTGCTTTTGAGGATGGAGTCCGCAGGAAAGCAGAGAGGGCCAAATTGTCTGGGGCATTTGAAGAGGTTCCAGGAGGCAGTGAGAACCAGCATTACTTTTCCCCGCTGGCACCTTTGCTGTGGCAGCAAAAGCTGGACGTTTGTCTTTTTTGCTCCGGAGGCTGCCGAAAGCGAAAACAGGTGCTTTTGAGGATGGAGTCCACAGGAAAGCAGAGAGGGCCAAATTGTCTGTGGCATTTGAAAGGGTTCCAGGAGGCAGTGAGAACCAGCATTACTTTTCCCCGCTGGCACCTTTGCTGTGGCAGCAAAAGCTGGACGTTTGTCTTTTTTGCTCCGGAGGTTGCCGAAAGCGAAAACAGGTGCTTTTGAGGATGGAGTCCGCAGGAAAGCAGAGAGGGCCAAATTGTCTGGGGCATTTGAACAGGTTCCAGGAGGCAGTGAGAACCAGCATTACTTTTCCCCGCTGGCACCTTTGCTGTGGCAGCAAAAGATGGACGTTTGTCTTTTTTGCTCCGGAGGCTGCCGAAAGCGAAAACAGGTGCTTTTGAGGATGGAGTCCGCAGGAAAGCAGAGAGGGCCAAATTGTCTGTGGCATTTGAAAGGGTTCCAGGAGGCAGTGAGAACCAGCATTACTTTTCCCCGCTGGCACCTTTGCTGTGGCAGCAAAAGCTGGACGTTTGTCTTTTTTGCTCCGGAGGTTGCCAAAAGCGAAAATAGGTGCTTTTGAGGATGGAGTCCGCAGGAAAGCAGAGAGGGCCAAATTGTCTGTGGCATTTGAAAGAGTTCCAGGAGGCAGTGAGAACCAGCATTACTTTTCCCCGCTGGCACCTTTGCTGTGGCAGCAAAAGCTGGACGTTTGTCTTTTTACCACCGGAGGGCGCCGAAAGTGAAAAAAGGCGCTTTTGAGGATAGAGTCCGCAGGAAAGCAGAGAGGGCCAAATTGTCAGGGGCATTTGAAAGGGTTCCAGGAGGCAGTGAGAACCAGCATTACTTTTCCCCGCTGGCACCTTTGCTGTGGCAGCAAAAGCTGGACGTTTGTCTTTTTTGCTCCGGAGGTTGCCAAAAGCGAAAACAGGTGCTTTTGAGGATGGAGTCCGCAGGAAAGCAGAGAGGGCCAAATTGTCTGGGGCATTTGAAGAGGTTCCAGGAGGCAGTGAGAACCAGCATTACTTTTCCCCGCTGGCACCTTTGCTGTGGCAGCAAAAGCTGGACGTTTGTCTTTTTTGCTCCGGAGGCTGCCAAAAGCGAAAACAGGTGCTTTTGAGGATGGAGTCCGCAGGAAAGCAGAGAGGGCCAAATTGTCTGGGGCATTTGAAAGGGTTCCAGGAGGCAGTGAGAACCAGCATTACTTTTCCCCGCTGGCACCTTTGCTGTGGCAGCAAAAGCTGGACGTTTGTCTTTTTGCTCCGGAGGTTGCCAAAAGCGAAAACAGGTGCTTTTGAGGATGGAGTCCGCAGGAAAGCAGAGAGGGCCAAATTGTCTGGGGCATTTGAAGAGGTTCCAGGAGGCAGTGAGAACCAGCATTACTTTTCCCCGCTGGCACCTTTGCTGTGGCAGCAAAAGCTGGACGTTTGTCTTTTTTGCTCCGGAGGCTGCCGAAAGCGAAAACAGGTGCTTTTGAGGATGGAGTCCGCAGGAAAGCAGAGAGGGCCAAATTGTCTGTGGCATTTGAAAGGGTTCCAGGAGGCAGTGAGAACCAGCATTACTTTTCCCCGCTGGCACCTTTGCTGTGTCAGCAAAAGCTGGACGTTTGTCTTTTTTGCTCCGGAGGTTGCCAAAAGCAAAAATAGGTGCTTTTGAGGATAGAGTCCGCAGGAAAGCAGAGAGGGCCAAATTGTCAGGGGCATTTGAAAGGGTTCCAGGAGGCAGTGAGAACCAGCATTACTTTTCCCCGCTGGCACCTTTGCTGTGGCAGCAAAAGCTGGACGTTTGTCTTTTTTGCTCCGGAGGTTGCCAAAAGCGAAAACAGGTGCTTTTGAGGATGGAGTCCGCAGGAAAGCAGAGAGGGCCAAATTGTCTGGGGCATTTGAAGAGGTTCCAGGAGGCAGTGAGAACCAGCATTACTTTTCCCCACTGGCACCTTTGCTGTGGCAGCAAAAGCTGAACGTTTGTCTTTTTTGCTCCGGAGGCTGCCGAAAGCGAAAACAGGTGCTTTTGAGGATGGAGTCCGCAGGAAAGCAGAGAGGGCCAAATTGTCAGGGGCATTTGAAAGGGTTCCAGGAGGCAGTGAGAACCAGCATTACTTTTCCCCGCTGGCACCTTTGCTGTGGCAGCAAAAGCTGGACGTTTGTCTTTTTTGCTCCGGAGGCTGCCGAAAGCGAAAACAGGTGCTTTTGAGGATGGAGTCCGCAGGAAAGCAGAGAGGGCCAAATTGTCTGGGGCATTTGAACAGGTTCCAGGAGGCAGTGAGAACCAGCATTACTTTTCCCCGCTGGCACCTTTGCTGTGGCAGCAAAAGCTGGACGTTTGTCTTTTTTGCTCCGGAGGCTGCCGAAAGCGAAAACAGGTGCTTTTGAGGATGGAGTCCGCAGGAAAGCAGAGAGGGCCAAATTGTCTGGGGCATTTGAAAGGGTTCCAGGAGGCAGTGAGAACCAGCATTACTTTTCCCCGCTGGCACCTTTGCTGTGGCAGCAAAAGCTGGACGTTTGTCTTTTTTGCTCCGGAGGCTGCCGAAAGCGAAAACAGGTGCTTTTGAGGATGGAGTCCGCAGGAAAGCAGAGAGGGCCAAATTGTCTGGGGCATTTGAAGAGGTTCCAGGAGGCAGTGAGAACCAGCATTACTTTTCCCCGCTGGCACCTTTGCTGTGGCAGCAAAAGCTGGACGTTTGTCTTTTTTGCTCCGGACGCTGCCGAAAGCGAAAACAGGTGCTTTTGAGGATGGAGTCCGCAGGAAAGCAGAGAGGGCCAAATTGTCTGGGGCATTTGAAAGGGTTCCAGGAGGCAGTGAGAACCAGCATTACTTTTCCCCGCTGGCACCTTTGCTGTGGCAGCAAAAGCTGGACGTTTGTCTTTTTTGCTCCGGAGGTTGCCAAAAGCGAAAATAGGTGCTTTTGAGGATGGAGTCCGCAGGAAAGCAGAGAGGGCCAAATTGTCTGTGGCATTTGAAAGAGTTCCAGGAGGCAGTGAGAACCAGCATTACTTTTCCCCGCTGGCACCTTTGCTGTGGCAGCAAAAGCTGGACGTTTGTCTTTTTACCACCGGAGGGCGCCGAAAGTGAAAAAAGGCGCTTTTGAGGATGGAGTCCGCAGGAAAGCAGAGAGGGCCAAATTGTCAGGGGCATTTGAAAGGGTTCCAGGAGGCAGTGAGAACCAGCATTACTTTTCCCCGCTGGCACCTTTGCTGTGGCAGCAAAAGCTGGACGTTTGTCTTTTTTGCTCCAGAGGTTGCCAAAAGCGAAAACAGGTGCTTTTGAGGATGGAGTCCGCAGGAAAGCAGAGAGGGCCAAATTGTCTGGGGCATTTGAACAGGTTCCAGGAGGCAGTGAGAACCAGCATTACTTTTCCCCGCTGGCACCTTTGCTGTGGCAGCAAAAGCTGGACGTTTGTCTTTTTTGCTCCGGAGGCTGCCGAAAGCGAAAACAGGTGCTTTTGAGGATGGAGTCCGCAGGAAAGCAGAGAGGGCCAAATTGTCAGGGGCATTTGAAAGGGTTCCAGGAGGCAGTGAGAACCAGCATTACTTTTCCCCGCTGGCACCTTTGCTGTGGCAGCAAAAGCTGGACGTTTGTCTTTTTTGCTCCGGAGGCTGCCGAAAGCGAAAACAGGTGCTTTTGAGGATGGAGTCCGCAGGAAAGCAGAGAGGGCCAAATTGTCTGGGGCATTTGAAAGGGTTCCAGGAGGCAGTGAGAACCAGCATTACTTTTCCCCGCTGGCACCTTTGCTGTGGCAGCAAAAGCTGGACGTTTGTCTTTTTGCTCCGGAGGCTGCCGAAAGCGAAAACAGGTGCTTTTGAGGATGGAGTCCGCAGGAAAGCAGAGAGGGCCAAATTGTCTGGGGCATTTGAAGAGGTTCCAGGAGGCAGTGAGAACCAGCATTACTTTTCCCCGCTGGCACCTTTTCGCTGTTGGCACCCCGACAAAA
>NW_028127446.1:0-31958 GCF_965231255.1 Vanellus vanellus
CCTGGAACTCCTTCAAATGCCACAGACAATTTGGCCCTCTCTGCTTTCCTGCGGACTCCATCCTCAAAAGCACCTGTTTTCGCTTTCGGCAACCTCCGGAGCAAAAAAGACAAACGTCCAGCTTTTGCTGCCACAGCAAAGGTGCCAGCGGGGAAAAGTAATGCTGGTTCTCACTGCCTCCTGGAACCCTTTCAAATGCCACAGACAATTTGGCCCTCTCTGCTTTCCTGTGGACTCCATCCTCAAAAGCACCTGTTTTCGCTTTCGGCAGCCTCCGGAGCAAAAAAGACAAACGTCCAGCTTTTGCTGCCACAGCAAAGGTGCCAGCGGGGAAAAGTAATGCTGGTTCTCACTGCCTCCTGGAACCTCTTCAAATGCCCCAGACAATTTGGCCCTCTCTGCTTTCCTGCGGACTCCATCCTCAAAAGCACCTGTTTTCGCTTTTGGCAACCTCCGGAGCAAAAAAGACAAACGTCCAGCTTTTGCTGCCACAGCAAAGGTGCCAGCGGGGAAAAGTAATGCTGGTTCTCACTGCCTCCTGGAACCCTTTCAAATGCCCCAGACAATTTGGCCCTCTCTGCTTTCCTGCGGACTCCATCCTCAAAAGCACCTGTTTTCGCTTTCGGCAGCCTCCGGAGCAAAAAAGACAAACGTCCAGCTTTTGCTGCCACAGCAAAGGTGCCAGCGGGGAAAAGTAATGCTGGTTCTCACTGCCTCCTGGAACTCTTTCAAATGCCACAGACAATTTGGCCCTCTCTGCTTTCCTGCGGACTCCATCCTCAAAAGCACCTGTTTTCGCTTTCAGCAGCCTCCGGAGCAAAAAAGACAAACGTCCAGCTTTTGCTGCCACAGCAAAGGTGCCAGCGGGGAAAAGTAATGCTGGTTCTCACTGTCTCCTGGAACCCTTTCAAATGCCCCAGACAATTTGGCCCTCTCTGCTTTCCTGCGGACTCCATCCTCAAAAGCACCTATTTTGCTTTCGGCGCCCTCCGGAGCAAAAAAGACAAACGTCCAGCTTTTGCTGCCACAGCAAAGGTGCCAGCGGGGAAAAGTAATGCTGGTTCTCACTGCCTCCTGGAACTCCTTCAAATGCCACAGACAATTTGGCCCTCTCTGCTTTCCTGCGGACTCCATCCTCAAAAGCACCTGTTTTCGCTTTCGGCAACCTCCGGAGCAAAAAAGACAAACGTCCAGCTTTTGCTGCCACAGCAAAGGTGCCAGCGGGGAAAAGTAATGCTGGTTCTCACTGCCTCCTGGAACCCTTTCAAATGCCCCAGACAATTTGGCCCTCTCTGCTTTCCTGCGGACTCCATCCTCAAAAGCACCTGTTTTCGCTTTCGGCAGCCTCCGGAGCAAAAAAGACAAACGTCCAGCTTTTGCTGCCACAGCAAAGGTGCCAGCGGGGAAAAGTAATGCTGGTTCTCACTGCCTCCTGGAACCTCTTCAAATGCCCCAGACAATTTGGCCCTCTCTGCTTTCCTGCGGACTCCATCCTCAAAAGCACCTGTTTTCGCTTTTGGCAACCTCCGGAGCAAAAAAGACAAACGTCCAGCTTTTGCTGCCACAGCAAAGGTGCCAGCGGGGAAAAGTAATGCTGGTTCTCACTGCCTCCTGGAACCCTTTCAAATGCCACAGACAATTTGGCCCTCTCTGCTTTCCTGCGGACTCCATCCTCAAAAGCACCTGTTTTCGCTTTCGGCAGCCTCCGGAGCAAAAAAGACAAACGTCCAGCTTTTGCTGCCACAGCAAAGGTGCCAGCGGGGAAAAGTAATGCTGGTTCTCACTGCCTCCTGGAACCCTTTCAAATGCCCCAGACAATTTGGCCCTCTCTGCTTTCCTGCGGACTCCATCCTCAAAAGCACCTGTTTTCGCTTTCGGCAGCCTCCGGAGCAAAAAAGACAAACGTCCAGCTTTTGCTGCCACAGCAAAGGTGCCAGCGGGGAAAAGTAATGCTGGTTCTCACTGCCTCCTGGAACCCTTTCAAATGCCCCTGACAATTTGGCCCTCTCTGCTTTCCTGCGGACTCTATCCTCAAAAGCGCCTTTTTTCACTTTCGGCGCCCTCCGGTGTTAAAAAGACAAACGTCCAGCTTTTGCTGCCACAGCAAAGGTGCCAGCGGGGAAAAGTAATGCTGGTTCTCACTGCCTCCTGGAACCCTTTCAAATGCCACAGAGAATTTGGCCCTCTCTGCTTTCCTGCGGACTCCATCCTCAAAAGCACCTGTTTTCGCTTTCAGCAGCCTCCGGAGCAAAAAAGACAAACGTCCAGCTTTTGCTGCCACAGCAAAGGTGCCAGCGGGGAAAAGTAATGCTGGTTCTCACTGCCTCCTGGAACCCTTTCAAATGCCCCTGACAATTTGGCCCTCTCTGCTTTCCTGCGGACTCTATCCTCAAAAGCGCCTTTTTTCACTTTCGGCGCCATCCGGTGGTAAAAAGACAAACGTCCAGCTTTTGCTGCCACAGCAAAGGTGCCAGCGGGGAAAAGTAATGCTGGTTCTCACTGCCTCCTGGAACTCTTTCAAATGCCCCAGACAATTTGGCCCTCTCTGCTTTCCTGCGGACTCCATCCTCAAAAGCACCTGTTTTAGCTTTCAGCAGCCTCCGGAGCAAAAAAGACAAACGTCTAGCTTTTGCTGCCACAGCAAAGGTGCCAGCGGGGAAAAGTAATGCTGGTTCTCACTGTCTCCTGGAACCCTTTCAAATGCCCCAGACAATTTGGCCCTCTCTGCTTTCCTGCGGACTCCATCCTCAAAAGCACCTATTTTTGCTTTCGGCGCCCTCCGGAGCAAAAAAGACAAACGTCCAGCTTTTGCTGCCACAGCAAAGGTGCCAGCGGGGAAAAGTAATGCTGGTTCTCACTGCCTCCTGGAACCCTTTCAAATGCCCCAGACAATTTGGCCCTCTCTGCTTTCCTGCGGACTCCATCCTCAAAAGCACCTGTTTTCGCTTTCGGCAGCCTCCGGAGCAAAAAAGACAAACGTCCAGCTTTTGCTGCCACAGCAAAGGTGCCAGCGGGGAAAAGTAATGCTGGTTCTCACTGCCTCCTGGAACTCTTTCAAATGCCACAGACAATTTGGCCCTCTCTGCTTTGCTGCGGACTCCATCCTCAAAAGCACCTGTTTTCGCTTTCGGCAGCCTCCGGAGCAAAAAAGACAAACGTCCAGCTTTTGCTGCCACAGCAAAGGTGCCAGCGGGGAAAAGTAATGCTGGTTCTCACTACCTCCTTGAACCCTTTCAAATGCCCCAGACAATTTGGCCCTCTCTGCTTTCCTGCGGACTCCATCCTCAAAAGCACCTGTTTTCGCTTTCGGCAACCTCCGGAGCAAAAAAGACAAACGTCCAGCTTTTGCTGCCACAGCAAAGGTGCCAGCGGGGAAAAGTAATGCTGGTTCTCACTGCCTCCTGGAACCCTTTCAAATGCCACAGACAATTTGGCCCTCTCTGCTTTCCTGCGGACTCCATCCTCAAAAGCACCTGTTTTCGCTTTCGGCAGCCTCCGGAGCAAAAAAGACAAACGTCCAGCTTTTGCTGCCACAGCAAAGGTGCCAGCGGGGAAAAGTAATGCTGGTTCTCACTGCCTCCTGGAACCTCTTCAAATGCCCCAGACAATTTGGCCCTCTCTGCTTTCCTGCGGACTCCATCCTCAAAAGCACCTGTTTTCGCTTTTGGCAACCTCCGGAGCAAAAAAGACAAACGTCCAGCTTTTGCTGCCACAGCAAAGGTGCCAGCAGGGAAAAGTAATGCTGGTTCTCACTGCCTCCTGGAACCCTTTCAAATGCCACAGACAATTTGGCCCTCTCTGCTTTCCTGCGGACTCCATCCTCAAAAGCACCTGTTTTCGCTTTCGGCAGCCTCCGGAGCAAAAAAGACAAACGTCCAGCTTTTGCTGCCACAGCAAAGGTGCCAGCGGGGAAAAGTAATGCTGGTTCTCACTGCCTCCTGGAACCCTTTCAAATGCCCCTGACAATTTGGCCCTCTCTGCTTTCCTGCGGACTCTATCCTCAAAAGCGCATTTTTTCACTTTCGGCGCCCTCCGGTGGTAAAAAGACAAACGTCCAGCTTTTGCTGCCACAGCAAAGGTGCCAGCGGGGAAAAGTAATGCTGGTTCTCACTGCCTCCTGGAACTCTTTCAAATGCCACAGACAATTTGGCCCTCTCTGCTTTCCTGCGGACTCCATCCTCAAAAGCACCTGTTTTAGCTTTCAGCAGCCTCCGGAGCAAAAAAGACAAACGTCCAGCTTTTGCTGCCACAGCAAAGGTGCCAGCGGGGAAAAGTAATGCTGGTTCTCACTGTCTCCTGGAACCCTTTCAAATGCCCCAGACAATTTGGCCCTCTCTGCTTTCCTGCGGACTCCATCCTCAAAAGCACCTATTTTTGCTTTCGGCGCCCTCCGGAGCAAAAAAGACAAACGTCCAGCTTTTGCTGCCACAGCAAAGGTGCCAGCGGGGAAAAGTAATGCTGGTTCTCACTGCCTCCTGGAACCCTTTCAAATGCCACAGACAATTTGGCCCTCTCTGCTTTCCTGCGGACTCCATCCTCAAAAGCACTTGTTTTCGCTTTCGGCAGCCTCCGGAGCAAAAAAGACAAACGTCCAGCTTTTGCTGCCACAGCAAAGGTGCCAGCGGGGAAAAGTAATGCTGGTTCTCACTGCCTCCTGGAACCCTTTCAAATGCCACAGACAATTTGGCCCTCTCTGCTTTCCTGCGGACTCCATCCTCAAAAGCACCTGTTTTCGCTTTCGGCAGCCTCCGGAGCAAAAAAGACAAACGTCCAGCTTTTGCTGCCACAGCAAAGGTGCCAGCGGGGAAAAGTAATGCTGGTTCTCACTGCCTCCTGGAACCCTTTCAAATGCCCCTGACAATTTGGCCCTCTCTGCTTTCCTGCGGACTCTATCCTCAAAAGCGCATTTTTTCACTTTCGGCGCCCTCCGGTGGTAAAAAGACAAACGTCCAGCTTTTGCTGCCACAGCAAAGGTGCCAGCGGGGAAAAGTAATGCTGGTTCTCACTGCCTCCTGGAACTCTTTCAAATGCCACAGACAATTTGGCCCTCTCTGCTTTCCTGCGGACTCCATCCTCAAAAGCACCTGTTTTAGCTTTCAGCAGCCTCCGGAGCAAAAAAGACAAACGTCCAGCTTTTGCTGCCACAGCAAAGGTGCCAGCGGGGAAAAGTAATGCTGGTTCTCACTGTCTCCTGGAACCCTTTCAAATGCCCCAGACAATTTGGCCCTCTCTGCTTTCCTGCGGACTCCATCCTCAAAAGCACCTATTTTTGCTTTCGGCGCCCTCCGGAGCAAAAAAGACAAACGTCCAGCTTTTGCTGCCACAGCAAAGGTGCCAGCGGGGAAAAGTAATGCTGGTTCTCACTGCCTCCTGGAACCCTTTCAAATGCCACAGACAATTTGGCCCTCTCTGCTTTCCTGCGGACTCCATCCTCAAAAGCACCTGTTTTCGCTTTCGGCAGCCTCCGGAGCAAAAAAGACAAACGTCCAGCTTTTGCTGCCACAGCAAAGGTGCCAGCGGGGAAAAGTAATGCTGGTTCTCACTGCCTCCTGGAACCCTTTCAAATGCCACAGACAATTTGGCCCTCTCTGCTTTCCTGTGGACTCCATCCTCAAAAGCACCTGTTTTCGCTTTCGGCAGCCTCCGGAGCAAAAAAGACAAACGTCCAGCTTTTGCTGCCACAGCAAAGGTGCCAGCGGGGAAAAGTAATGCTGGTTCTCACTGCCTCCTGGAACCCTTTCAAATGCCACAGACAATTTGGCCCTCTCTGCTTTCCTGCGGACTCCATCCTCAAAAGCACTTGTTTTCGCTTTCGGCAGCCTCCGGAGCAAAAAAGACAAACGTCCAGCTTTTGCTGCCACAGCAAAGGTGCCAGCGGGGAAAAGTAATGCTGGTTCTCACTGCCTCCTGGAACCCTTTCAAATGCCACAGACAATTTGGCCCTCTCTGCTTTCCTGCGGACTCCATCCTCAAAAGCACCTGTTTTCGCTTTCGGCAGCCTCCGGAGCAAAAAAGACAAACGTCCAGCTTTTGCTGCCACAGCAAAGGTGCCAGCGGGGAAAAGTAATGCTGGTTCTCACTGCCTCCTGGAACCCTTTCAAATGCCCCTGACAATTTGGCCCTCTCTGCTTTCCTGCGGACTCTATCCTCAAAAGCGCATTTTTTCACTTTCGGCGCCCTCCGGTGGTAAAAAGACAAACGTCCAGCTTTTGCTGCCACAGCAAAGGTGCCAGCGGGGAAAAGTAATGCTGGTTCTCACTGCCTCCTGGAACTCTTTCAAATGCCACAGACAATTTGGCCCTCTCTGCTTTCCTGCGGACTCCATCCTCAAAAGCACCTGTTTTAGCTTTCAGCAGCCTCCGGAGCAAAAAAGACAAACGTCCAGCTTTTGCTGCCACAGCAAAGGTGCCAGCGGGGAAAAGTAATGCTGGTTCTCACTGTCTCCTGGAACCCTTTCAAATGCCCCAGACAATTTGGCCCTCTCTGCTTTCCTGCGGACTCCATCCTCAAAAGCACCTATTTTTGCTTTCGGCGCCCTCCGGAGCAAAAAAGACAAACGTCCAGCTTTTGCTGCCACAGCAAAGGTGCCAGCGGGGAAAAGTAATGCTGGTTCTCACTGCCTCCTGGAACCCTTTCAAATGCCACAGACAATTTGGCCCTCTCTGCTTTCCTGCGGACTCCATCCTCAAAAGCACCTGTTTTCGCTTTCGGCAGCCTCCGGAGCAAAAAAGACAAACGTCCAGCTTTTGCTGCCACAGCAAAGGTGCCAGCGGGGAAAAGTAATGCTGGTTCTCACTGCCTCCTGGAACCCTTTCAAATGCCACAGACAATTTGGCCCTCTCTGCTTTCCTGTGGACTCCATCCTCAAAAGCACCTGTTTTCGCTTTCGGCAGCCTCCGGAGCAAAAAAGACAAACGTCCAGCTTTTGCTGCCACAGCAAAGGTGCCAGCGGGGAAAAGTAATGCTGGTTCTCACTGCCTCCTGGAACCCTTTCAAATGCCCCAGACAATTTGGCCCTCTCTGCTTTCCTGCGGACTCCATCCTCAAAAGCACCTGTTTTCGCTTTCGGCAGCCTCCGGAGCAAAAAAGACAAACGTCCAGCTTTTGCTGCCACAGCAAAGGTGCCAGCGGGGAAAAGTAATGCTGGTTCTCACTGCCTCCTGGAACCCTTTCAAATGCCACAGACAATTTGGCCCTCTCTGCTTTCCTGCGGACTCCATCCTCAAAAGCACCTGTTTTCGCTTTCGGCAGCCTCCAGAGCAAAAAAGACAAACGTCCAGCTTTTGCTGCCACAGCAAAGGTGCCAGCGGGGAAAAGTAATGCTGGTTCTCACTACCTCCTTGAACCCTTTCAAATGCCCCAGACAATTTGGCCCTCTCTGCTTTCCTGCGGACTCCATCCTCAAAAGCACCTGTTTTCGCTTTCGGCAACCTCCGGAGCAAAAAAGACAAACGTCCAGCTTTTGCTGCCACAGCAAAGGTGCCAGCGGGGAAAAGTAATGCTGGTTCTCACTGCCTCCTGGAACCCTTTCAAATGCCACAGACAATTTGGCCCTCTCTGCTTTCCTGCGGACTCCATCCTCAAAAGCACCTGTTTTCGCTTTCGGCAGCCTCCGGAGCAAAAAAGACAAACGTCCAGCTTTTGCTGCCACAGCAAAGGTGCCAGCGGGGAAAAGTAATGCTGGTTCTCACTGCCTCCTGGAACCTCTTCAAATGCCCCAGACAATTTGGCCCTCTCTGCTTTCCTGCGGACTCCATCCTCAAAAGCACCTGTTTTCGCTTTTGGCAACCTCCGGAGCAAAAAAGACAAACGTCCAGCTTTTGCTGCCACAGCAAAGGTGCCAGCAGGGAAAAGTAATGCTGGTTCTCACTGCCTCCTGGAACCCTTTCAAATGCCACAGACAATTTGGCCCTCTCTGCTTTCCTGCGGACTCCATCCTCAAAAGCACCTGTTTTCGCTTTCGGCAGCCTCCGGAGCAAAAAAGACAAACGTCCAGCTTTTGCTGCCACAGCAAAGGTGCCAGCGGGGAAAAGTAATGCTGGTTCTCACTGCCTCCTGGAACCCTTTCAAATGCCCCTGACAATTTGGCCCTCTCTGCTTTCCTGCGGACTCTATCCTCAAAAGCGCCTTTTTTCACTTTCAGCGCCCTCCGGTGGTAAAAAGACAAACGTCCAGCTTTTGCTGCCACAGCAAAGGTGCCAGCGGGGAAAAGTAATGCTGGTTCTCACTGCCTCCTGGAACTCTTTCAAATGTCACAGACAATTTGGCCCTCTCTGCTTTCCTGCGGACTCCATCCTCAAAAGCACCTGTTTTCGCTTTCAGCAGCCTCCGGAGCAAAAAAGACAAACGTCCAGCTTTTGCTGCCACAGCAAAGGTGCCAGCGGGGAAAAGTAATGCTGGTTCTCACTGTCTCCTGGAACCCTTTCAAATGCCACAGACAATTTGGCCCTCTCTGCTTTCCTGCGGACTCCATCCTCAAAAGCACCTATTTTTGCTTTCGGCGCCCTCCGGAGCAAAAAAGACAAACGTCCAGCTTTTGCTGCCACAGCAAAGGTGCCAGCAGGGAAAAGTAATGCTGGTTCTCACTGCCTCCTGGAACTCCTTCAAATGCCACAGACAATTTGGCCCTCTCTGCTTTCCTGCGGACTCCATCCTCAAAAGCACCTGTTTTCGCTTTCGGCAACCTCCGGAGCAAAAAAGACAAACGTCCAGCTTTTGCTGCCACAGCAAAGGTGCCAGCGGGGAAAAGTAATGCTGGTTCTCACTGCCTCCTGGAACCCTTTCAAATGCCACAGACAATTTGGCCCTCTCTGCTTTCCTGCGGACTCCATCCTCAAAAGCACCTGTTTTCGCTTTCGGCAGCCTCCGGAGCAAAAAAGACAAACGTCCAGCTTTTGCTGCCACAGCAAAGGTGCCAGCGGGGAAAAGTAATGCTGGTTCTCACTGCCTCCTGGAACCTCTTCAAATGCCCCAGACAATTTGGCCCTCTCTGCTTTCCTGCGGACTCCATCGTCAAAAGCACCTGTTTTCGCTTTTGGCAACCTCCGGAGCAAAAAAGACAAACGTCCAGCTTTTGCTGCCACAGCAAAGGTGCCAGCGGGGAAAAGTAATGCTGGTTCTCACTGCCTCCTGGAACCCTTTCAAATGCCCCAGACAATTTGGCCCTCTCTGCTTTCCTGCGGACTCCATCCTCAAAAGCACCTGTTTTCGCTTTCGGCAGCCTCCGGAGCAAAAAAGACAAACGTCCAGCTTTTGCTGCCACAGCAAAGGTGCCAGCGGGGAAAAGTAATGCTGGTTCTCACTGCCTCCTGGAACCCTTTCAAATGCCACAGACAATTTGGCCCTCTCTGCTTTCCTGCGGACTCCATCCTCAAAAGCACCTGTTTTCGCTTTCGGCAGCCTCCGGAGCAAAAAAGACAAACGTCCAGCTTTTGCTGCCACAGCAAAGGTGCCAGCGGGGAAAAGTAATGCTGGTTCTCACTGCCTCCTGGAACCCTTTCAAATGCCACAGACAATTTGGCCCTCTCTGCTTTCCTGCGGACTCCATCATCAAAAGCACCTGTTTTCGCTTTTGGCAACCTCCGGAGCAAAAAAGACAAACGTCCAGCTTTTGCTGCCACAGCAAAGGTGCCAGCAGGGAAAAGTAATGCTGGTTCTCACTGCCTCCTGGAACCCTTTCAAATGCCACAGACAATTTGGCCCTCTCTGCTTTCCTGCGGACTCCATCCTCAAAAGCACCTGTTTTCGCTTTCGGCAGCCTCCGGAGCAAAAAAGACAAACGTCCAGCTTTTGCTGCCACAGCAAAGGTGCCAGCGGGGAAAAGTAATGCTGGTTCTCACTGCCTCCTGGAACCCTTTCAAATGCCCCTGACAATTTGGCCCTCTCTGCTTTCCTGCGGACTCTATCCTCAAAAGCGCCTTTTTTCACTTTCAGCGCCCTCCGGTGGTAAAAAGACAAACGTCCAGCTTTTGCTGCCACAGCAAAGGTGCCAGCGGGGAAAAGTAATGCTGGTTCTCACTGCCTCCTGGAACTCTTTCAAATGTCACAGACAATTTGGCCCTCTCTGCTTTCCTGCGGACTCCATCCTCAAAAGCACCTGTTTTCGCTTTCAGCAGCCTCCGGAGCAAAAAAGACAAACGTCCAGCTTTTGCTGCCACAGCAAAGGTGCCAGCGGGGAAAAGTAATGCTGGTTCTCACTGTCTCCTGGAACCCTTTCAAATGCCACAGACAATTTGGCCCTCTCTGCTTTCCTGCGGACTCCATCCTCAAAAGCACCTATTTTTGCTTTCGGCGCCCTCCGGAGCAAAAAAGACAAACGTCCAGCTTTTGCTGCCACAGCAAAGGTGCCAGCAGGGAAAAGTAATGCTGGTTCTCACTGCCTCCTGGAACTCCTTCAAATGCCACAGACAATTTGGCCCTCTCTGCTTTCCTGCGGACTCCATCCTCAAAAGCACCTGTTTTCCGCTTTCGGCAACCTCCGGAGCAAAAAAGACAAACGTCCAGCTTTTGCTGCCACAGCAAAGGTGCCAGCGGGGAAAAGTAATGCTGGTTCTCACTGCCTCCTGGAACCCTTTCAAATGCCACAGACAATTTGGCCCTCTCTGCTTTCCTGCGGACTCCATCCTCAAAAGCACCTGTTTTCGCTTTCGGCAGCCTCCGGAGCAAAAAAGACAAACGTCCAGCTTTTGCTGCCACAGCAAAGGTGCCAGCGGGGAAAAGTAATGCTGGTTCTCACTGCCTCCTGGAACCTCTTCAAATGCCCCAGACAATTTGGCCCTCTCTGCTTTCCTGCGGACTCCATCGTCAAAAGCACCTGTTTTCGCTTTTGGCAACCTCCGGAGCAAAAAAGACAAACGTCCAGCTTTTGCTGCCACAGCAAAGGTGCCAGCGGGGAAAAGTAATGCTGGTTCTCACTGCCTCCTGGAACCCTTTCAAATGCCACAGACAATTTGGCCCTCTCTGCTTTCCTGCGGACTCCATCCTCAAAAGCACCTGTTTTCGCTTTCGGCAGCCTCCGGAGCAAAAAAGACAAACGTCCAGCTTTTGCTGCCACAGCAAAGGTGCCAGCGGGGAAAAGTAATGCTGGTTCTCACTGCCTCCTGGAACCCTTTCAAATGCCACAGACAATTTGGCCCTCTCTGCTTTCCTGCGGACTCCATCCTCAAAAGCACCTGTTTTCGCTTTCGGCAGCCTCCGGAGCAAAAAAGACAAACGTCCAGCTTTTGCTGCCACAGCAAAGGTGCCAGCGGGGAAAAGTAATGCTGGTTCTCACTGCCTCCTGGAACCCTTTCAAATGCCACAGACAATTTGGCCCTCTCTGCTTTCCTGCGGACTCTATCCTCAAAAGCGCCTTTTTTCACTTTCGGCGCCCTCCGGTGGTAAAAAGACAAACGTCCAGCTTTTGCTGCCACAGCAAAGGTGCCAGCGGGGAAAAGTAATGCTGGTTCTCACTGCCTCCTGGAACTCTTTCAAATGCCACAGACAATTTGGCCCTCTCTGCTTTCCTGCGGACTCCATCCTCAAAAGCACCTGTTTTCGCTTTCAGCAGCCTCCGGAGCAAAAAAGACAAACGTCCAGCTTTTGCTGCCACAGCAAAGGTGCCAGCGGGGAAAAGTAATGCTGGTTCTCACTGTCTCCTGGAACCCTTTCAAATGCCCCAGACAATTTGGCCCTCTCTGCTTTCCTGCGGACTCCATCCTCAAAAGCACCTATTTTTGCTTTCGGCGCCCTCCGGAGCAAAAAAGACAAACGTCCAGCTTTTGCTGCCACAGCAAAGGTGCCAGCAGGGAAAAGTAATGCTGGTTCTCACTGCCTCCTGGAACTCCTTCAAATGCCACAGACAATTTGGCCCTCTCTGCTTTCCTGCGGACTCCATCTTCAAAAGCACCTGTTTTCGCTTTCGGCAACCTCCGGAGCAAAAAAGACAAACGTCCAGCTTTTGCTGCCACAGCAAAGGTGCCAGCGGGGAAAAGTAATGCTGGTTCTCACTGCCTCCTGGAACCCTTTCAAATGCCACAGACAATTTGGCCCTCTCTGCTTTCCTGCGGACTCCATCCTCAAAAGCACCTGTTTTCGCTTTCGGCAGCCTCCGGAGCAAAAAAGACAAACGTCCAGCTTTTGCTGCCACAGCAAAGGTGCCAGCGGGGAAAAGTAATGCTGGTTCTCACTGCCTCCTGGAACCTCTTCAAATGCCCCTGACAATTTGGCCCTCTCTGCTTTCCTGCGGACTCCATCCTCAAAAGCACCTGTTTTCGCTTTTGGCAACCTCCGGAGCAAAAAAGACAAACGTCCAGCTTTTGCTGCCACAGCAAAGGTGCCAGCGGGGAAAAGTAATGCTGGTTCTCACTGCCTCCTGGAACCCTTTCAAATGCCACAGACAATTTGGCCCTCTCTGCTTTCCTGCGGACTCCATCCTCAAAAGCACCTGTTTTCGCTTTCGGCAGCCTCCGGAGCAAAAAAGACAAACGTCCAGCTTTTGCTGCCACAGCAAAGGTGCCAGCGGGGAAAAGTAATGCTGGTTCTCACTGCCTCCTGGAACCCTTTCAAATGCCCCAGACAATTTGGCCCTCTCTGCTTTCCTGCGGACTCCATCCTCAAAAGCACCTGTTTTCGCTTTCGGCAGCCTCCGGAGCAAAAAAGACAAACGTCCAGCTTTTGCTGCCACAGCAAAGGTGCCAGCGGGGAAAAGTAATGCTGGTTCTCACTGCCTCCTGGAACCCTTTCAAATGCCCCTGACAATTTGGCCCTCTCTGCTTTCCTGCGGACTCTATCCTCAAAAGCACCTGTTTTCACTTTCGGCGCCCTCCGGTGGTAAAAAGACAAACGTCCAGCTTTTGCTGCCACAGCAAAGGTGCCAGCGGGGAAAAGTAATGCTGGTTCTCACTGCCTCCTGGAACTCTTTCAAATGCCACAGACAATTTGGCCCTCTCTGCTTTCCTGCGGACTCCATCCTCAAAAGCACCTGTTTTCGCTTTCAGCAGCCTCCGGAGCAAAAAAGACAAACGTCCAGCTTTTGCTGCCACAGCAAAGGTGCCAGCGGGGAAAAGTAATGCTGGTTCTCACTACCTCCTTGAACCCTTTCAAATGCCCCAGACAATTTGGCCCTCTCTGCTTTCCTGCGGACTCCATCCTCAAAAGCACCTATTTTTGCTTTCGGCGCCCTCCGGAGCAAAAAAGACAAACGTCCAGCTTTTGCTGCCACAGCAAAGGTGCCAGCAGGGAAAAGTAATGCTGGTTCTCACTGCCTCCTGGAACTCCTTCAAATGCCACAGACAATTTGGCCCTCTCTGCTTTCCTGCGGACTCCATCCTCAAAAGCACCTGTTTTCGCTTTCGGCAGCCTCCGGAGCAAAAAAGACAAACGTCCAGCTTTTGCTGCCACAGCAAAGGTGCCAGCGGGGAAAAGTAATGCTGGTTCTCACTGCCTCCTGGAACCTCTTCAAATGCCCGAGACAATTTGGCCCTCTCTGCTTTCCTGCGGACTCCATCCTCAAAAGCACCTGTTTTCGCTTTTGGCAACCTCCGGAGCAAAAAAGACAAACGTCCAGCTTTTGCTGCCACAGCAAAGGTGCCAGCAGGGAAAAGTAATGCTGGTTCTCACTGCCTCCTGGAACCCTTTCAAATGCCACAGACAATTTGGCCCTCTCTGCTTTCCTGCGGACTCCATCCTCAAAAGCACCTGTTTTCGCTTTCGGCAGCCTCCGGAGCAAAAAAGACAAACGTCCAGCTTTTGCTGCCACAGCAAAGGTGCCAGCGGGGAAAAGTAATGCTGGTTCTCACTGCCTCCTGGAACCCTTTCAAATGCCCCTGACAATTTGGCCCTCTCTGCTTTCCTGCGGACTCTATCCTCAAAAGCGCCTTTTTTCACTTTCAGCGCCCTCCGGTGGTAAAAAGACAAACGTCCAGCTTTTGCTGCCACAGCAAAGGTGCCAGCGGGGAAAAGTAATGCTGGTTCTCACTGCCTCCTGGAACTCTTTCAAATGTCACAGACAATTTGGCCCTCTCTGCTTTCCTGCGGACTCCATCCTCAAAAGCACCTGTTTTCGCTTTCAGCAGCCTCCGGAGCAAAAAAGACAAACGTCCAGCTTTTGCTGCCACAGCAAAGGTGCCAGCGGGGAAAAGTAATGCTGGTTCTCACTGTCTCCTGGAACCCTTTCAAATGCCACAGACAATTTGGCCCTCTCTGCTTTCCTGCGGACTCCATCCTCAAAAGCACCTATTTTTGCTTTCGGCGCCCTCCGGAGCAAAAAAGACAAACGTCCAGCTTTTGCTGCCACAGCAAAGGTGCCAGCAGGGAAAAGTAATGCTGGTTCTCACTGCCTCCTGGAACTCCTTCAAATGCCACAGACAATTTGGCCCTCTCTGCTTTCCTGCGGACTCCATCCTCAAAAGCACCTGTTTTCGCTTTCGGCAACCTCCGGAGCAAAAAAGACAAACGTCCAGCTTTTGCTGCCACAGCAAAGGTGCCAGCGGGGAAAAGTAATGCTGGTTCTCACTGCCTCCTGGAACCCTTTCAAATGCCACAGACAATTTGGCCCTCTCTGCTTTCCTGCGGACTCCATCCTCAAAAGCACCTGTTTTCGCTTTCGGCAGCCTCCGGAGCAAAAAAGACAAACGTCCAGCTTTTGCTGCCACAGCAAAGGTGCCAGCGGGGAAAAGTAATGCTGGTTCTCACTGCCTCCTGGAACCTCTTCAAATGCCCCAGACAATTTGGCCCTCTCTGCTTTCCTGCGGACTCCATCGTCAAAAGCACCTGTTTTCGCTTTTGGCAACCTCCGGAGCAAAAAAGACAAACGTCCAGCTTTTGCTGCCACAGCAAAGGTGCCAGCGGGGAAAAGTAATGCTGGTTCTCACTGCCTCCTGGAACCCTTTCAAATGCCACAGACAATTTGGCCCTCTCTGCTTTCCTGCGGACTCCATCCTCAAAAGCACCTGTTTTCGCTTTCGGCAGCCTCCGGAGCAAAAAAGACAAACGTCCAGCTTTTGCTGCCACAGCAAAGGTGCCAGCGGGGAAAAGTAATGCTGGTTCTCACTGCCTCCTGGAACCCTTTCAAATGCCACAGACAATTTGGCCCTCTCTGCTTTCCTGCGGACTCCATCCTCAAAAGCACCTGTTTTCGCTTTCGGCAGCCTCCGGAGCAAAAAAGACAAACGTCCAGCTTTTGCTGCCACAGCAAAGGTGCCAGCGGGGAAAAGTAATGCTGGTTCTCACTGCCTCCTGGAACCCTTTCAAATGCCACAGACAATTTGGCCCTCTCTGCTTTCCTGCGGACTCTATCCTCAAAAGCGCCTTTTTTCACTTTCGGCGCCCTCCGGTGGTAAAAAGACAAACGTCCAGCTTTTGCTGCCACAGCAAAGGTGCCAGCGGGGAAAAGTAATGCTGGTTCTCACTGCCTCCTGGAACTCTTTCAAATGCCACAGACAATTTGGCCCTCTCTGCTTTCCTGCGGACTCCATCCTCAAAAGCACCTGTTTTCGCTTTCAGCAGCCTCCGGAGCAAAAAAGACAAACGTCCAGCTTTTGCTGCCACAGCAAAGGTGCCAGCGGGGAAAAGTAATGCTGGTTCTCACTGTCTCCTGGAACCCTTTCAAATGCCCCAGACAATTTGGCCCTCTCTGCTTTCCTGCGGACTCCATCCTCAAAAGCACCTATTTTTGCTTTCGGCGCCCTCCGGAGCAAAAAAGACAAACGTCCAGCTTTTGCTGCCACAGCAAAGGTGCCAGCAGGGAAAAGTAATGCTGGTTCTCACTGCCTCCTGGAACTCCTTCAAATGCCACAGACAATTTGGCCCTCTCTGCTTTCCTGCGGACTCCATCTTCAAAAGCACCTGTTTTCGCTTTCGGCAACCTCCGGAGCAAAAAAGACAAACGTCCAGCTTTTGCTGCCACAGCAAAGGTGCCAGCGGGGAAAAGTAATGCTGGTTCTCACTGCCTCCTGGAACCCTTTCAAATGCCACAGACAATTTGGCCCTCTCTGCTTTCCTGCGGACTCCATCCTCAAAAGCACCTGTTTTCGCTTTCGGCAGCCTCCGGAGCAAAAAAGACAAACGTCCAGCTTTTGCTGCCACAGCAAAGGTGCCAGCGGGGAAAAGTAATGCTGGTTCTCACTGCCTCCTGGAACCTCTTCAAATGCCCCTGACAATTTGGCCCTCTCTGCTTTCCTGCGGACTCCATCCTCAAAAGCACCTGTTTTCGCTTTTGGCAACCTCCGGAGCAAAAAAGACAAACGTCCAGCTTTTGCTGCCACAGCAAAGGTGCCAGCGGGGAAAAGTAATGCTGGTTCTCACTGCCTCCTGGAACCCTTTCAAATGCCACAGACAATTTGGCCCTCTCTGCTTTCCTGCGGACTCCATCCTCAAAAGCACCTGTTTTCGCTTTCGGCAGCCTCCGGAGCAAAAAAGACAAACGTCCAGCTTTTGCTGCCACAGCAAAGGTGCCAGCGGGGAAAAGTAATGCTGGTTCTCACTGCCTCCTGGAACCCTTTCAAATGCCCCAGACAATTTGGCCCTCTCTGCTTTCCTGCGGACTCCATCCTCAAAAGCACCTGTTTTCGCTTTCGGCAGCCTCCGGAGCAAAAAAGACAAACGTCCAGCTTTTGCTGCCACAGCAAAGGTGCCAGCGGGGAAAAGTAATGCTGGTTCTCACTGCCTCCTGGAACCCTTTCAAATGCCCCTGACAATTTGGCCCTCTCTGCTTTCCTGCGGACTCTATCCTCAAAAGCACCTGTTTTCACTTTCGGCGCCCTCCGGTGGTAAAAAGACAAACGTCCAGCTTTTGCTGCCACAGCAAAGGTGCCAGCGGGGAAAAGTAATGCTGGTTCTCACTGCCTCCTGGAACTCTTTCAAATGCCACAGACAATTTGGCCCTCTCTGCTTTCCTGCGGACTCCATCCTCAAAAGCACCTGTTTTCGCTTTCAGCAGCCTCCGGAGCAAAAAAGACAAACGTCCAGCTTTTGCTGCCACAGCAAAGGTGCCAGCGGGGAAAAGTAATGCTGGTTCTCACTGTCTCCTGGAACCCTTTCAAATGCCCCAGACAATTTGGCCCTCTCTGCTTTCCTGCGGACTCCATCCTCAAAAGCACCTATTTTTGCTTTCGGCGCCCTCCGGAGCAAAAAAGACAAACGTCCAGCTTTTGCTGCCACAGCAAAGGTGCCAGCAGGGAAAAGTAATGCTGGTTCTCACTGCCTCCTGGAACTCCTTCAAATGCCACAGACAATTTGGCCCTCTCTGCTTTCCTGCGGACTCCATCCTCAAAAGCACCTGTTTTCGCTTTCGGCAACCTCCGGAGCAAAAAAGACAAACGTCCAGCTTTTGCTGCCACAGCAAATATGCCAGCGGGGAAAAGTAATGCTGGTTCTCACTGCCTCCTGGAACCCTTTCAAATGCCACAGACAATTTGGCCCTCTCTGCTTTCCTGTGGACTCCATCCTCAAAAGCACCTGTTTTCGCTTTCGGCAGCCTCCGGAGCAAAAAAGACAAACGTCCAGCTTTTGCTGCCACAGCAAAGGTGCCCGCGGGGAAAAGTAATGCTGGTTCTCACTGCCTCCTGGAACCTCTTCAAATGCCCCAGACAATTTGGCCCTCTCTGCTTTCCTGCGGACTCCATCCTCAAAAGCACCTGTTTTCGCTTTTGGCAACCTCCGGAGCAAAAAAGACAAACGTCCAGCTTTTGCTGCCACAGCAAAGGTGCCAGCGGGGAAAAGTAATGCTGGTTCTCACTGCCTCCTGGAACCCTTTCAAATGCCACAGACAATTTGGCCCTCTCTGCTTTCCTGCGGACTCCATCCTCAAAAGCACCTGTTTTCGCTTTCGGCAGCCTCCGGAGCAAAAAAGACAAACGTCCAGCTTTTGCTGCCACAGCAAAGGTGCCAGCAGGGAAAAGTAATGCTGGTTCTCACTGCCTCCTGGAACCCTTTCAAATGCCACAGACAATTTGGCCCTCTCTGCTTTCCTGCGGACTCCATCCTCAAAAGCACCTGTTTTCGCTTTCGGCAACCTCCGGAGCAAAAAAGACAAACGTCCAGCTTTTGCTGCCACAGCAAAGGTGCCAGCGGGGAAAAGTAATGCTGGTTCTCACTGCCTCCTGGAACCCTTTCAAATGCCACAGACAATTTGGCCCTCTCTGCTTTCCTGCGGACTCCATCCTCCAAAGCACCTGTTTTCGCTTTCGGCAGCCTCCGGAGCAAAAAAGACAAACGTCCAGCTTTTGCTGCCACAGCAAAGGTGCCAGCGGGGAAAAGTAATGCTGGTTCTCACTGCCTCCTGGAACCCTTTCAAATGCCACAGACAATTTGGCCCTCTCTGCTTTCCTGTGGACTCCATCCTCAAAAGCACCTGTTTTCGCTTTCGGCAGCCTCCGGAGCAAAAAAGACAAACGTCCAGCTTTTGCTGCCACAGCAAAGGTGCCAGCGGGGAAAAGTAATGCTGGTTCTCACTGCCTCCTGGAACCCTTTCAAATGCCCCAGACAATTTGGCCCTCTCTGCTTTCCTGCGGACTCCATCCTCAAAAGCACCTGTTTTCGCTTTCGGCAGCCTCCGGAGCAAAAAAGACAAACGTCCAGCTTTTGCTGCCACAGCAAAGGTGCCAGCGGGGAAAAGTAATGCTGGTTCTCACTGCCTCCTGGAACCCTTTCAAATGCCCCAGACAATTTGGCCCTCTCTGCTTTCCTGCGGACTCCATCCTCAAAAGCACCTGTTTTCGCTTTCGGCAGCCTCCGGAGCAAAAAAGACAAACGTCCAGCTTTTGCTGCCACAGCAAAGGTGCCAGCGGGGAAAAGTAATGCTGGTTCTCACTGCCTCCTGGAACCCTTTCAAATGCCACAGACAATTTGGCCCTCTCTGCTTTCCTGTGGACTCCATCCTCAAAAGCACCTGTTTTCGCTTTCGGCAGCCTCCGGAGCAAAAAAGACAAACGTCCAGCTTTTGCTGCCACAGCAAAGGTGCCAGCGGGGAAAAGTAATGCTGGTTCTCACTGCCTCCTGGAACCCTTTCAAATGCCCCAGACAATTTGGCCCTCTCTGCTTTCCTGCGGACTCCATCCTCAAAAGCACCTGTTTTCGCTTTCGGCAGCGTCCGGAGCAAAAAAGACAAACGTCCAGCTTTTGCTGCCACAGCAAAGGTGCCAGCGGGGAAAAGTAATGCTGGTTCTCACTGCCTCCTGAACCTGTTCAAATGCCCCAGACAATTTGGCCCTCTCTGCTTTCCTGCGGACTCCATCCTCAAAAGCACCTGTTTTCGCTTTCGGCAGCCTCCGGAGCAAAAATGACAAACGTCCAGCTTTTGCTGCCACAGCAAAGGTGCCAGCGGGGAAAAGTAATGCTCGTTCTCACTGCCTCCTGGAACCCTTTCAAATGCCCCAGACAATTAAGCCCTCTCTGCTTTCCTGCGGACTCTATCATCAAAAGCGCCTTTTTTCACTTTCGGCGCCCTCCGGTGGTAAAAAGACAAACGTCCAGCTTTTGCTGCCACAGCAAAGGTGCCAGCGGGGAAAAGTGATGCTGGTTCTCACTGCCTCCTGGAACTTTTTCAAATGCCACAGACAATTTGGCCCTCTCTGCTTTCCTGCGGACTCCATCCTCAAAAGCACCTATTTTCGCTTTCGGCAGCCTCCGGAGCAAAAAAGACAAACGTCCAGCTTTTGCTGCCACAGCAAAGGTGCCAGCGGGGAAAAGTAATGCTGGTTCTCACTGCCTCCTGGAACCCTTTCAAATGCCACAGACAATTTGGCCCTCTCTGCTTTCCTGCGGACTCCATCCTCAAAAGCACCTGTTTTCGCTTTCGGCAGCCTCCGGAGCAAAAAAGACAAACGTCCAGCTTTTGCTGCCACAGCAAAGGTGCCAGCGGGGAAAAGTAATGCTGGTTCTCACTGCCTCCTGGAACCCTTTCAAATGCCACAGACAATTTGGCCCTCTCTGCTTTCCTGCGGACTCCATCCTCAAAAGCACCTGTTTTCGCTTTCGGCAGCCTCCGGAGCAAAAAAGACAAACGTCCAGCTTTTGCTGCCACAGCAAAGGTGCCAGCGGGGAAAAGTAATGCTGGTTCTCACTGCCTCCTGGAACCCTTTCAAATGCCACAGACAATTTGGCCCTCTCTGCTTTCCTGCGGACTCCATCCTCAAAAGCACCTGTTTTCGCTTTCGGCAGCCTCCGGAGCAAAAAAGACAAACGTCCAGCTTTTGCTGCCACAGCAAAGGTGCCAGCGGGGAAAAGTAATGCTGGTTCTCACTGCCTCCTGGAACCCTTTCAAATGCCCCAGACAATTTGGCCCTCTCTGCTTTCCTGCGGACTCTATCCTCAAAAGCGCCTTTTTTCACTTTCGGCGCCCTCCGGTGGTAAAAAGACAAACGTCCAGCTTTTGCTGCCACAGCAAAGGTGCCAGCGGGGAAAAGTAATGCTGGTTCTCACTGCCTCCTGGAACTCTTTCAAATGCCCCAGACAATTTGGCCCTCTCTGCTTTCCTGCGGACTCCATCCTCAAAAGCACCTGTTTTCGCTTTCAGCAGCCTCCGGAGCAAAAAAGACAAACGTCCAGCTTTTGCTGCCACAGCAAAGGTGCCAGCGGGGAAAAGTAATGCTGGTTCTCACTGTCTCCTGGAACCCTTTCAAATGCCACAGACAATTTGGCCCTCTCTGCTTTCCTGCGGACTCCATCCTCAAAAGCACCTATTTTTGCTTTCGGCGCCCTCCGGAGCAAAAAAGACAAACGTCCAGCTTTTGCTGCCACAGCAAAGGTGCCAGCAGGGAAAAGTAATGCTGGTTCTCACTGCCTCCTGGAACTCCTTCAAATGCCACAGACAATTTGGCCCTCTCTGCTTTCCTGCAGACTCCATCCTCAAAAGCACCTGTTTTCGCTTTCGGCAACCTCCGGAGCAAAAAAGACAAACGTCCAGCTTTTGCTGCCACAGCAAAGGTGCCAGCGGGGAAAACTAATGCTGGTTCTCACTGCCTCCTGGAACCCTTTCAAATGCCACAGACAATTTGGCCCTCTCTGCTTTCCTGCGGACTCCATCCTCAAAAGCAGCTGCTTTCGCTTTCGGCAGCCTCCGGAGCAAAAAAGACAAACGTCCAGCTTTTGCTGCCACAGCAAAGGTGCCAGCGGGGAAAAGTAATGCTGGTTCTCACTGCCTCCTGGAACCTCTTCAAATGCCCCAGACAATTTGGCCCTCTCTGCTTTCCTGCGGACTCCATCCTCAAAAGCACCTGTTTTCGCTTTTGGCAACCTCCGGAGCAAAAAAGACAAACGTCCAGCTTTTGCTGCCACAGCAAAGGTGCCAGCGGGGAAAAGTAATGCTGGTTCTCACTGCCTCCTGGAACCCTTTCAAATGCCACAGACAATTTGGCCCTCTCTGCTTTCCTGCGGACTCCATCCTCAAAAGCACCTGTTTTCGCTTTCGGCAGCCTCCGGAGCAAAAAAGACAAACGTCCAGCTTTTGCTGCCACAGCAAAGGTGTCAGCGGGGAAAAGTAATGCTGGTTCTCACTGCCTCCTGGAACCCTTTCAAATGCCCCAGACAATTTGGCTCTCTCTGCTTTCCTGCGGACTCCATCCTCAAAAGCACCTGTTTTCGCTTTCGGCAGCCTCCGGAGCAAAAAAGACAAACGTCCAGCTTTTGCTGCCACAGCAAAGGTGCCAGCGGGGAAAAGTAATGCTGGTTCTCACTGCCTCCTGGAACCCTTTCAAATGCCCCTGACAATTTGGCCCTCTCTGCTTTCCTGCGGACTCTATCCTCAAAAGCGCCTTTTTTCACTTTCGGCGCCCTCCGGTGGTAAAAAGACAAACGTCCAGCTTTTGCTGCCACAGCAAAGGTGCCAGCGGGGAAAAGTAATGCTGGTTCTCACTGCCTCCTGGAACTCTTTCAAATGCCACAGACAATTTGGCCCTCTCTGCTTTCCTGCGGACTCCATCCTCAAAAGCACCTGTTTTCGCTTTCAGCAGCCTCCGGAGCAAAAAAGACAAACGTCCAGCTTTTGCTGCCACAGCAAAGGTGCCAGCGGGGAAAAGTAATGCTGGTTCTCACTGTCTCCTGGAACCCTTTCAAATGCCCCAGACAATTTGGCCCTCTCTGCTTTCCTGCGGACTCCATCCTCAAAAGCACCTATTTTTGCTTTCGGCGCCCTCCGGAGCAAAAAAGACAAACGTCCAGCTTTTGCTGCCACAGCAAAGGTGCCAGCAGGGAAAAGTAATGCTGGTTCTCACTGCCTCCTGGAACTCCTTCAAATGCCACAGACAATTTGGCCCTCTCTGCTTTCCTGCGGACTCCATCCTCAAAAGCACCTGTTTTCGCTTTCGGCAACCTCCGGAGCAAAAAAGACAAACGTCCAGCTTTTGCTGCCACAGCAAAGGTGCCAGCGGGGAAAAGTAATGCTGGTTCTCACTGCCTCCTGGAACCCTTTCAAATGCCCCAGACAATTTGGCCCTCTCTGCTTTCCTGCGGACTCCATCCTCAAAAGCACCTGTTTTCGCTTTCGGCAGCCTCCGGAGCAAAAAAGACAAACGTCCAGCTTTTGCTGCCACAGCAAAGGTGCCAGCGGGGAAAAGTAATGCTGGTTCTCACTGCCTCCTGGAACCTCTTCAAATGCCCCAGACAATTTGGCCCTCTCTGCTTTCCTGCGGACTCCATCCTCAAAAGCACCTGTTTTCGCTTTTGGCAACCTCCGGAGCAAAAAAGACAAACGTCCAGCTTTTGCTGCCACAGCAAAGGTGCCAGCGGGGAAAAGTAATGCTGGTTCTCACTGCCTCCTGGAACCCTTTCAAATGCCACAGACAATTTGGCCCTCTCTGCTTTCCTGCGGACTCCATCCTCAAAAGCACCTGTTTTCGCTTTCGGCAGCCTCCGGAGCAAAAAAGACAAACGTCCAGCTTTTGCTGCCACAGCAAAGGTGCCAGCGGGGAAAAGTAATGCTGGTTCTCACTGCCTCCTGGAACTCTTTCAAATGCCACAGACAATTTGGCCCTCTCTGCTTTCCTGCGGACTCCATCCTCAAAAGCACCTGTTTTCGCTTTCAGCAGCCTCCGGAGCAAAAAAGACAAACGTCCAGCTTTTGCTGCCACAGCAAAGGTGCCAGCGGGGAAAAGTAATGCTGGTTCTCACTGTCTCCTGGAACCCTTTCAAATGCCCCAGACAATTTGGCCCTCTCTGCTTTCCTGCGGACTCCATCCTCAAAAGCACCTATTTTTGCTTTCGGCGCCCTCCGGAGCAAAAAAGACAAACGTCCAGCTTTTGCTGCCACAGCAAAGGTGCCAGCAGGGAAAAGTAATGCTGGTTCTCACTGCCTCCTGGAACTCCTTCAAATGCCACAGACAATTTGGCCCTCTCTGCTTTCCTGCGGACTCCATCCTCAAAAGCACCTGTTTTCGCTTTCGGCAACCTCCGGAGCAAAAAAGACAAACGTCCAGCTTTTGCTGCCACAGCAAAGGTGCCAGCAGGGAAAAGTAATGCTGGTTCTCACTGCCTCCTGGAACTCCTTCAAATGCCACAGACAATTTGGCCCTCTCTGCTTTCCTGCGGACTCCATCCTCAAAAGCACCTGTTTTCGCTTTCGGCAACCTCCGGAGCAAAAAAGACAAACGTCCAGCTTTTGCTGCCACAGCAAAGGTGCCAGCGGGGAAAAGTAATGCTGGTTCTCACTGCCTCCTGGAACCTCTTCAAATGCCCCAGACAATTTGGCCCTCTCTGCTTTCCTGCGGACTCCATCCTCAAAAGCACCTGTTTTCGCTTTTGGCAACCTCCGGAGCAAAAAAGACAAACGTCCAGCTTTTGCTGCCACAGCAAAGGTGCCAGCGGGGAAAAGTAATGCTGGTTCTCACTGCCTCCTGGAACCCTTTCAAATGCCACAGACAATTTGGCCCTCTCTGCTTTCCTGCGGACTCCATCCTCAAAAGCACCTGTTTTCGCTTTCGGCAGCCTCCGGAGCAAAAAAGACAAACGTCCAGCTTTTGCTGCCACAGCAAAGGTGCCAGCGGGGAAAAGTAATGCTGGTTCTCACTGCCTCCTGGAACCCTTTCAAATGCCCCAGACAATTTGGCCCTCTCTGCTTTCCTGCGGACTCTATCCTCAAAAGCGCCTTTTTTCACTTTCGGCGCCCTCCGGTGGTAAAAAGACAAACGTCCAGCTTTTGCTGCCACAGCAAAGGTGCCAGCGGGGAAAAGTAATGCTGGTTCTCACTGCCTCCTGGAACTCTTTCAAATGCCCCAGACAATTTGGCCCTCTCTGCTTTCCTGCGGCCTCCATCCTCAAAAGCACCTGTTTTCGCTTTCAGCAGCCTCCGGAGCAAAAAAGACAAACGTCCAGCTTTTGCTGCCACAGCAAAGGTGCCAGCGGGGAAAAGTAATGCTGGTTCTCACTGTCTCCTGGAACCCTTTCAAATGCCACAGACAATTTGGCCCTCTCTGCTTTCCTGCGGACTCCATCCTCAAAAGCACCTATTTTTGCTTTCGGCGCCCTCCGGAGCAAAAAAGACAAACGTCCAGCTTTTGCTGCCACAGCAAAGGTGCCAGCAGGGAAAAGTAATGCTGGTTCTCACTGCCTCCTGGAACTCCTTCAAATGCCACAGACAATTTGGCCCTCTCTGCTTTCCTGCGGACTCCATCCTCAAAAGCACCTGTTTTCGCTTTCGGCAACCTCCGGAGCAAAAAAGACAAACGTCCAGCTTTTGCTGCCACAGCAAAGGTGCCAGCGGGGAAAAGTAATGCTGGTTCTCACTGCCTCCTGGAACCCTTTCAAATGCCACAGACAATTTGGCCCTCTCTGCTTTCCTGCGGACTCCATCCTCAAAAGCACCTGTTTTCGCTTTCGGCAGCCTCCGGAGCAAAAAAGACAAACGTCCAGCTTTTGCTGCCACAGCAAAGGTGCCAGCGGGGAAAAGTAATGCTGGTTCTCACTGCCTCCTGGAACCTCTTCAAATGCCCCAGACAATTTGGCCCTCTCTGCTTTCCTGCGGACTCCATCCTCAAAAGCACCTGTTTTCGCTTTTGGCAACCTCCGGAGCAAAAAAGACAAACGTCCAGCTTTTGCTGCCACAGCAAAGGTGCCAGCGGGGAAAAGTAATGCTGGTTCTCACTGCCTCCTGGAACCCTTTCAAATGCCACAGACAATTTGGCCCTCTCTGCTTTCCTGCGGACTCCATCCTCAAAAGCACCTGTTTTCGCTTTCGGCAGCCTCCGGAGCAAAAAAGACAAACGTCCAGCTTTTGCTGCCACAGCAAAGGTGCCAGCGGGGAAAAGTAATGCTGGTTCTCACTGCCTCCTGGAACCCTTTCAAATGCCACAGACAATTTGGCTCTCTCTGCTTTCCTGCGGACTCCATCCTCAAAAGCACCTGTTTTCGCTTTCGGCAGCCTCCGGAGCAAAAAAGACAAACGTCCAGCTTTTGCTGCCACAGCAAAGGTGCCAGCGGGGAAAAGTAATGCTGGTTCTCACTGCCTCCTGGAACCCTTTCAAATGCCCCAGACAATTTGGCCCTCTCTGCTTTCCTGCGGACTCTATCCTCAAAAGCGCCTTTTTTCACTTTCGGCGCCCTCCGGTGGTAAAAAGACAAACGTCCAGCTTTTGCTGCCACAGCAAAGGTGCCAGCGGGGAAAAGTAATGCTGGTTCTCACTGCCTCCTGGAACTCTTTCAAATGCCACAGACAATTTGGCCCTCTCTGCTTTCCTGCGGACTCCATCCTCAAAAGCACCTGTTTTCGCTTTCAGCAGCCTCCGGAGCAAAAAAGACAAACGTCCAGCTTTTGCTGCCACAGCAAAGGTGCCAGCGGGGAAAAGTAATGCTGGTTCTCACTGTCTCCTGGAACCCTTTCAAATGCCCCAGACAATTTGGCCCTCTCTGCTTTCCTGCGGACTCCATCCTCAAAAGCACCTATTTTTGCTTTCGGCGCCCTCCGGAGCAAAAAAGACAAACGTCCAGCTTTTGCTGCCACAGCAAAGGTGCCAGCAGGGAAAAGTAATGCTGGTTCTCACTGCCTCCTGGAACTCCTTCAAATGCCACAGACAATTTGGCCCTCTCTGCTTTCCTGCGGACTCCATCCTCAAAAGCACCTGTTTTCGCTTTCGGCAACCTCCGGAGCAAAAAAGACAAACGTCCAGCTTTTGCTGCCACAGCAAAGGTGCCAGCGGGGAAAAGTAATGCTGGTTCTCACTGCCTCCTGGAACCCTTTCAAATGCCCCAGACAATTTGGCCCTCTCTGCTTTCCTGCGGACTCCATCCTCAAAAGCACCTGTTTTCGCTTTCGGCAGCCTCCGGAGCAAAAAAGACAAACGTCCAGCTTTTGCTGCCACAGCAAAGGTGCCAGCGGGGAAAAGTAATGCTGGTTCTCACTGCCTCCTGGAACTCCTTCAAATGCCACAGACAATTTGGCCCTCTCTGCTTTCCTGCGGACTCCATCCTCAAAAGCACCTGTTTTCGCTTTCGGCAACCTCCGGAGCAAAAAAGACAAACGTCCAGCTTTTGCTGCCACAGCAAAGGTGCCAGCGGGGAAAAGTAATGCTGGTTCTCACTGCCTCCTGGAACCCTTTCAAATGCCACAGACAATTTGGCCCTCTCTGCTTTCCTGTGGACTCCATCCTCAAAAGCACCTGTTTTCGCTTTCGGCAGCCTCCGGAGCAAAAAAGACAAACGTCCAGCTTTTGCTGCCACAGCAAAGGTGCCAGCGGGGAAAAGTAATGCTGGTTCTCACTGCCTCCTGGAACCTCTTCAAATGCCCCAGACAATTTGGCCCTCTCTGCTTTCCTGCGGACTCCATCCTCAAAAGCACCTGTTTTCGCTTTTGGCAACCTCCGGAGCAAAAAAGACAAACGTCCAGCTTTTGCTGCCACAGCAAAGGTGCCAGCGGGGAAAAGTAATGCTGGTTCTCACTGCCTCCTGGAACCCTTTCAAATGCACAGACAATTTGGCCCTCTCTGCTTTCCTGCGGACTCCATCCTCAAAAGCACCTGTTTTCGCTTTCGGCAGCCTCCGGAGCAAAAAAGACAAACGTCCAGCTTTTGCTGCCACAGCAAAGGTGCCAGCGGGGAAAAGTAATGCTGGTTCTCACTGCCTCCTGGAACTCTTTCAAATGCCACAGACAATTTGGCCCTCTCTGCTTTCCTGCGGACTCCATCCTCAAAAGCACCTGTTTTCGCTTTCAGCAGCCTCCGGAGCAAAAAAGACAAACGTCCAGCTTTTGCTGCCACAGCAAAGGTGCCAGCGGGGAAAAGTAATGCTGGTTCTCACTGTCTCCTGGAACCCTTTCAAATGCCCCAGACAATTTGGCCCTCTCTGCTTTCCTGCGGACTCCATCCTCAAAAGCACCTATTTTTGCTTTCGGCGCCCTCCGGAGCAAAAAAGACAAACGTCCAGCTTTTGCTGCCACAGCAAAGGTGCCAGCAGGGAAAAGTAATGCTGGTTCTCACTGCCTCCTGGAACTCCTTCAAATGCCACAGACAATTTGGCCCTCTCTGCTTTCCTGCGGACTCCATCCTCAAAAGCACCTGTTTTCGCTTTCGGCAACCTCCGGAGCAAAAAAGACAAACGTCCAGCTTTTGCTGCCACAGCAAAGGTGCCAGCAGGGAAAAGTAATGCTGGTTCTCACTGCCTCCTGGAACTCCTTCAAATGCCACAGACAATTTGGCCCTCTCTGCTTTCCTGCGGACTCCATCCTCAAAAGCACCTGTTTTCGCTTTCGGCAACCTCCGGAGCAAAAAAGACAAACGTCCAGCTTTTGCTGCCACAGCAAAGGTGCCAGCGGGGAAAAGTAATGCTGGTTCTCACTGCCTCCTGGAACCTCTTCAAATGCCCCAGACAATTTGGCCCTCTCTGCTTTCCTGCGGACTCCATCCTCAAAAGCACCTGTTTTCGCTTTTGGCAACCTCCGGAGCAAAAAAGACAAACGTCCAGCTTTTGCTGCCACAGCAAAGGTGCCAGCGGGGAAAAGTAATGCTGGTTCTCACTGCCTCCTGGAACCCTTTCAAATGCCACAGACAATTTGGCCCTCTCTGCTTTCCTGCGGACTCCATCCTCAAAAGCACCTGTTTTCGCTTTCGGCAGCCTCCGGAGCAAAAAAGACAAACGTCCAGCTTTTGCTGCCACAGCAAAGGTGCCAGCGGGGAAAAGTAATGCTGGTTCTCACTGCCTCCTGGAACCCTTTCAAATGCCCCAGACAATTTGGCCCTCTCTGCTTTCCTGCGGACTCCATCCTCAAAAGCACCTGTTTTCGCTTTCGGCAGCCTCCGGAGCAAAAAAGACAAACGTCCAGCTTTTGCTGCCACAGCAAAGGTGCCAGCGGGGAAAAGTAATGCTGGTTCTCACTGCCTCCTGGAACCCTTTCAAATGCCCCTGACAATTTGGCCCTCTCTGCTTTCCTGCGGACTCTATCCTCAAAAGCGCCTTTTTTCACTTTCGGCGCCCTCCGGTGGTAAAAAGACAAACGTCCAGCTTTTGCTGCCACAGCAAAGGTGCCAGCGGGGAAAAGTAATGCTGGTTCTCACTGCCTCCTGGAACTCTTTCAAATGCCACAGACAATTTGGCCCTCTCTGCTTTCCTGCGGACTCCATCCTCAAAAGCACCTGTTTTCGCTTTCAGCAGCCTCCGGAGCAAAAAAGACAAACGTCCAGCTTTTGCTGCCACAGCAAAGGTGCCAGCGGGGAAAAGTAATGCTGGTTCTCACTGTCTCCTGGAACCCTTTCAAATGCCCCAGACAATTTGGCCCTCTCTGCTTTCCTGCGGACTCCATCCTCAAAAGCACCTATTTTTGCTTTCGGCGCCCTCCGGAGCAAAAAAGACAAACGTCCAGCTTTTGCTGCCACAGCAAAGGTGCCAGCGGGGAAAAGTAATGCTGGTTCTCACTGCCTCCTGGAACCCTTTCAAATGCCCCAGACAATTTGGCCCTCTCTGCTTTCCTGCGGACTCCATCCTCAAAAGCACCTGTTTTCGCTTTCGGCAGCCTCCGGAGCAAAAAAGACAAACGTCCAGCTTTTGCTGCCACAGCAAAGGTGCCAGCGGGGAAAAGTAATGCTGGTTCTCACTGCCTCCTGGAACCCTTTCAAATGCCCCAGACAATTTGGCCCTCTCTGCTTTCCTGCGGACTCCATCCTCAAAAGCACCTGTTTTCGCTTTCGGCAGCCTCCGGAGCAAAAAAGACAAACGTCCAGCTTTTGCTGCCACAGCAAAGGTGCCAGCGGGGAAAAGTAATGCTGGTTCTCACTGCCTCCTGGAACCCTTTCAAATGCCCCTGACAATTTGGCCCTCTCTGCTTTCCTGCGGACTCTATCCTCAAAAGCGCCTTTTTTCACTTTCGGCGCCCTCCGGTGGTAAAAAGACAAACGTCCAGCTTTTGCTGCCACAGCAAAGGTGCCAGCGGGGAAAAGTAATGCTGGTTCTCACTGCCTCCTGGAACTCTTTCAAATGCCCCAGACAATTTGGCCCTCTCTGCTTTCCTGCGGACTCCATCCTCAAAAGCACCTGTTTTCGCTTTCAGCAGCCTCCGGAGCAAAAAAGACAAACGTCCAGCTTTTGCTGCCACAGCAAAGGTGCCAGCGGGGAAAAGTAATGCTGGTTCTCACTGTCTCCTGGAACCCTTTCAAATGCCCCAGACAATTTGGCCCTCTCTGCTTTCCTGCGGACTCCATCCTCAAAAGCACCTATTTTTGCTTTCGGCGCCCTCCGGAGCAAAAAAGACAAACGTCCAGCTTTTGCTGCCACAGCAAAGGTGCCAGCGGGGAAAAGTAATGCTGGTTCTCACTGCCTCCTGGAACCCTTTCAAATGCCCCAGACAATTTGGCCCTCTCTGCTTTCCTGCGGACTCCATCCTCAAAAGCACCTGTTTTCGCTTTCGGCAGCCTCCGGAGCAAAAAAGACAAACGTCCAGCTTTTGCTGCCACAGCAAAGGTGCCAGCGGGGAAAAGTAATGCTGGTTCTCACTGCCTCCTGGAACTCCTTCAAATGCCACAGACAATTTGGCCCTCTCTGCTTTCCTGCGGACTCCATCCTCAAAAGCACCTGTTTTCGCTTTCGGCAACCTCCGGAGCAAAAAAGACAAACGTCCAGCTTTTGCTGCCACAGCAAAGGTGCCAGCGGGGAAAAGTAATGCTGGTTCTCACTGCCTCCTGGAACCCTTTCAAATGCCACAGACAATTTGGCCCTCTCTGCTTTCCTGTGGACTCCATCCTCAAAAGCACCTGTTTTCGCTTTCGGCAGCCTCCGGAGCAAAAAAGACAAACGTCCAGCTTTTGCTGCCACAGCAAAGGTGCCAGCGGGGAAAAGTAATGCTGGTTCTCACTGCCTCCTGGAACCTCTTCAAATGCCCCAGACAATTTGGCCCTCTCTGCTTTCCTGCGGACTCCATCCTCAAAAGCACCTGTTTTCGCTTTTGGCAACCTCCGGAGCAAAAAAGACAAACGTCCAGCTTTTGCTGCCACAGCAAAGGTGCCAGCGGGGAAAAGTAATGCTGGTTCTCACTGCCTCCTGGAACCCTTTCAAATGCCACAGACAATTTGGCCCTCTCTGCTTTCCTGCGGACTCCATCCTCAAAAGCACCTGTTTTCGCTTTCGGCAGCCTCCGGAGCAAAAAAGACAAACGTCCAGCTTTTTGCTGCCACAGCAAAGGTGCCAGCGGGGAAAAGTAATGCTGGTTCTCACTGCCTCCTGGAACTCTTTCAATGCCACAGACAATTTGGCCCTCTCTGCTTTCCTGCGGACTCCATCCTCAAAAGCACCTGTTTTCGCTTTCAGCAGCCTCCGGAGCAAAAAAGACAAACGTCCAGCTTTTGCTGCCACAGCAAAGGTGCCAGCGGGGAAAAGTAATGCTGGTTCTCACTGTCTCCTGGAACCCTTTCAAATGCCCCAGACAATTTGGCCCTCTCTGCTTTCCTGCGGACTCCATCCTCAAAAGCACCTATTTTTGCTTTCGGCGCCCTCCGGAGCAAAAAAGACAAACGTCCAGCTTTTGCTGCCACAGCAAAGGTGCCAGCAGGGAAAAGTAATGCTGGTTCTCACTGCCTCCTGGAACTCCTTCAAATGCCACAGACAATTTGGCCCTCTCTGCTTTCCTGCGGACTCCATCCTCAAAAGCACCTGTTTTCGCTTTCGGCAACCTCCGGAGCAAAAAAGACAAACGTCCAGCTTTTGCTGCCACAGCAAAGGTGCCAGCGGGGAAAAGTAATGCTGGTTCTCACTGCCTCCTGGAACCCTTTCAAATGCCACAGACAATTTGGCCCTCTCTGCTTTCCTGCGGACTCCATCCTCAAAAGCACCTGTTTTCGCTTTCGGCAGCCTCCGGAGCAAAAAAGACAAACGTCCAGCTTTTGCTGCCACAGCAAAGGTGCCAGCGGGGAAAAGTAATGCTGGTTCTCACTGCCTCCTGGAACCTCTTCAAATGCCCCAGACAATTTGGCCCTCTCTGCTTTCCTGCGGACTCCATCCTCAAAAGCACCTGTTTTCGCTTTTGGCAACCTCCGGAGCAAAAAAGACAAACGTCCAGCTTTTGCTGCCACAGCAAAGGTGCCAGCGGGGAAAAGTAATGCTGGTTCTCACTGCCTCCTGGAACCCTTCAAATGCCACAGACAATTTGGCCCTCTCTGCTTTCCTGCGGACTCCATCCTCAAAAGCACCTGTTTTCGCTTTCGGCAGCCTCCGGAGCAAAAAAGACAAATGTCCAGCTTTTGCTGCCACAGCAAAGGTGCCAGCGGGGAAAAGTAATGCTGGTTCTCACTGCCTCCTGGAACCCTTTCAAATGCCCCAGACAATTTGGCCCTCTCTGCTTTCCTGCGGACTCCATCCTCAAAAGCACCTGTTTTCGCTTTCGGCAGCCTCCGGAGCAAAAAAGACAAACGTCCAGCTTTTGCTGCCACAGCAAAGGTGCCAGCGGGGAAAAGTAATGCTGGTTCTCACTGCCTCCTGGAACCCTTTCAAATGCCCCTGACAATTGGCCCTCTCTGCTTTCCTGCGGACTCTATCCTCAAAAGCGCCTTTTTTCACTTTCGGCGCCCTCCGGT